>NW_027191453.1:457135-690157 GCF_011745625.1 Cladosporium halotolerans | reverse complement strand
TATCCGGCGGGCTGAGTGGCAGCCGGAGCAGAAGACGAAGCGTATCCAGCCGGGGCCGTAGACGCACCGCCGGCGGGCTGAGAGCCAGCTGGGGCAGAAGAGGGCGCCGCCGAGGAAGCATATCCTGCAGGAGCCGTGGATGCACCGCCTGCCGGCTGAGTGGAGGCAGCAGATCCCGCAGGAGCGGATGAGCCGCCGGAGCCACCGCTGCCACCGCTACCACCGTTGCCAGAGCACTTGCCACTTGCGGAAGACAGAGTGACCTCGACACAGTCGTCCTGGTTGTCCACAGGTTTTGTGTAGATGTTGTACTCGCCGCTGGCAGCACCGCAGGCGTAGAACTTGCTGCTGCCGTTGTACTGCACCTGACCCCCGCCAGAGACAGAGAAGCCAGTAGTCGGTGTAGCACCGGTGTCGCACTGGAACTGTGTGGTGGGAGGGGTCAGGATACAGCCGCGGCCGTTGGAGTCGGTGATAGCGCCGTCGTTGATGCAGTAGGTAGCCGGCTGGTAGCCACCGCCGATACGGTTCTGGCCATCGCTGAGCTGACCAACCGAGCCAGACTTTCCGCCAGAAGCGTTGATCTGGAAACAGCAGCCATCTTGCTGCCTCGGCAGAACGCGTGCAGACGCAGCGCCTGCAAAAGCCAGAGCACCGATGTATGCGTGCATTATGGTGACAGAGGAAAGTGATTGGATATAAGAAACAGAGTGAATGGCAAAGACGAAATCGACAGCAACCAAATGAATGGGGCTGAAGCTGTTGTGGAAAGAATGAGTAGGAGGAAGATAGATCTCGTACCTTATATGTACCTACTTTCCAACAAGCTGGTCTGTCTTGCCCTGTGCTGGGAGGGCATGAGATCGCGATCATACCTCACCGGCGAGCCAGTCGGACGATTGTGATGCCATCTCTGAGGCCCGTCATTGCATACGCGGAAAGGATCCTCTTCCACGCGAACCGTTCGCGGCCGGCATCAGCTCAACGTCCTCCGCATCGTTGGTAACGAGGAAGGCCTTCGGGAACTTCCCGTAGGTGACGGGAATAGTACAGATTGCTGTGTTAGGAAAAGACGCGCAAGATCGACAGGCACACGTCACTATTGATGTGCGCGTTCCTGGCATTCATGCGGTCCAGTCGGCTGAACATGACGTTGAAGCTCTCCACAATGGTCCAGACACTGATCGTACCTTGTACATACTGTGCATCCTTGCCGTGTCCTCGAGGCTTCATTCAGATCATTCTCCAGGCCGTGATTTCTGTGGTTGTCTGAGGGGCGGTGATCAAGTGTTTCCCTGTAGCGGAAAGGCTAGCATCATCTCGAAGAGTATCAATCGTTGCAAATAGCTCGGGCGATAGAGAAGCATCTTCTGCTTGTAAGACGAGCCGATTGTCTGCTAGTGTCGCGAGCTTGTTCCGTGTCAGTCTACATATCGATTGGCTCACTCTTACTCGGATGCGGCATTAATCGAGCTTGATTCCCGCGTGCATCCGTGGCTTTGCTCCTGTGTGGAAAGCTGATTGAATGAGGAGACAGGTACATAGGTTCTTCGGCCAGGCTTCGTCAACATGTGGAGTCGAAATAAGCTTCATCAGTCGAAGCAGTCGACGTGGGGAAGTGCAACATCATGAATGTGGGGCTACCCGCCAGAGATGTACGCGTGTAGGCAAGAAGCCTTGTTGACTTTCTGGCAAGCATTAGTCAAGCTTTCGATGCTTCATGTCTCTTTTCTATTTATGGAAGGGCAGCTTCTCCTGAATACCCTCGGCATCCGACGTCTTTCGCACAGACGGGCAACCGGAAGGTGGAATGAGCTTCCTACCGAGAATCATCAACAGAATGCTGCTTTGACTATAGTATGACAGCGCAACGGCGAAATTCAACTCTTGACCACGCCAATGATCTGAGGCCCCATGTTGTGATGCGGCCCATGCAATCTCTCCATTGCATTTATGTCGAAAATGTGGAGCAATCCCTCATTGCAAACCCGTCAGCGAAACCATTCAATCAGCGGGCGCGTTGCTTTTTTCTCGTTGGCCATCCCCTCCGGACAACTCTATCCAAGCGGCCTGCGCCTGTGTTGTAGCGACCCTGCTGTAGTACCTAAGTCTAATCATGTATCTGCAGGTAGAGTAGCTCTACAAGCGCCCAGGCTCGCGGTATTTCATGGAGCCACGGCCTTTGTATTTGACCGGTGGATCATTCTCGCTCGTGTCTCCACTGCCGAGTCGGCCATCACCACCACCAAGCCTTCCAAAATCTGTATACCGGTCCCGCGGACGGTAACGATCGTTCTGTCTGGGTCGAGGACGATCGTCTCTGCGGCCAGCATATCGGTCGTCGTTGCGACGGGGGCTGGGACGGTAGCGATCCTCGTCATCACGGTACCGCTGCGCTCGATCTTCTGCGTATTGATTTGGTAGACTTCTTCGCCGACGCTGTTCGTAAGAGGACTCATCGTTGGAAGGCGTAGGTGCAATCTTGTGACGACTTGGGCTCGGTGAACGCTTTCGCTTGTGCTTCTCCGTGAGAGCTGTGTCGCCCTCTTCGCTATCCTGGCTCGCTAGTGATGGAGAATGGGATGCAGATCGCTGCCTCGGACGCCCACGCAAGCCTTCGTCAATAACGTTGTCACTCTGTCGTCGGTGCCTTTGCACAGGTCGTGGTGGTGGAGTTGCGCTCATATCAAAGTCAGACGAGTCACTCCTGCGTCTTCTACCACGATCACGACTGTTGGACACAGCACTGTCTTCTGTGGTGATTCGATTCTGCTTCTTCTTCTGCACGAGTTCTCCACAACGGCTCACCAGTACTGGGCGAAGAGGCCGATCATTGTCGTCGACAGCGACTTTAGCGATCTTGTCGAGAATCTCTTGGCCGGAGACAACATGTCCAAAGATGGTGTGTTTGCCTTTCAGGTGGCTGCAAGGCTCGAGCGTGATGAAGAATCTGTGTGCAAATCGTCAATATCAAGACGCCAATGGCGGATATCGCTAAGCGAGAATTGTGCGTACTGACTGCCGTTCGTGTCCCTTCCTCGATTAGCTGAGCACAGCAGACCTGCAGCATCCATGTCTCGCCATTCGAGATTTTCATCTTCGAATTCCCCGCCATAGATGCTTGCCACGCCAGTGCCATCGCCATTGGCGATGTCTCCGCCCTGCACCATAAACTCGTCGATTACGCGGTGGAATGGTGATTTGGCGTATGACATGCCATGGTGCTCAGCAGCACACAGTTGGCGGAAACTACGTGGTTCCTGTCAGCACCCCTGCACGGCTGTCCCGGATGTCATTCGCCGCCTTACTTCTCGCACGTCTTGGGTGCTTGGTCGCTGAAGAGCTCGAAGACAAGCCTGCCTGCAGGCTGCCCATCTACGTCGACGTCAAGGAAGACTCTCGGCCGGTCGGAGGTCGCCATATCGGCCAGATACTGGGTGGACGAGTGTCGTGGTCGGCAGAAGCTGCAGCTAGCAGCTCTAGCGGGTGGTGGTAAAGAGATGCGGCTGGCCGGCGTGTCCGGACCGCGGCAAGAGCTGGCGGGGCGTGGGGGCGCTCGCGTGAGCGCGCTTGGATCGACAGGGCGGAACGACAGCCGCGGTTCGCGGAGGTTTTTCACGTGCCGTCCGGCTTGCAGGGCAAATTTGGTAGCGAGCCAGCCCATTTTCTTTGGACGAGCCGTACAACCCTCGCACACTCGTCTTTCGACAGAATTCCTTGCGGCGCAACCGAACATGCCGTCGACCTACAAGAAGGACAAGCCGTGGGACACGGACGATATCGACAAATGGCACGAGGAGGAGTTCAAACCGGAGCACAACTTGGGCGGCACGCTCAGCGAAGAATCCAGCTTTGCGACGCTGTTCCCCAAATACAGAGAGACATACCTGAAGGCATCATGGGGCATGATCACTAGGGCGCTTGAGAAGCACGGTATTGCATGCACACTGGATCTCGTCGAAGGCAGCATGACCGTCAAGACCACCCGAAAGACGTACGACCCTGCAGCCATTCTGAACGCGCGCGACTTGATCAAACTCCTGGCGCGTAGCGTCCCGGCACCCCAGGCTATCAAGATCTTGGAGGATGGCATGTCCTGCGATGTCATCAAAATTCGGGGCAAAGTCCGCAACAAGGACCGGTTTGTCAAACGCCGCCAGCGAATTCTTGGACCCAACGGAAGCACGCTGAAGGCGCTTGAGCTCCTCACACAAACGTACATCCTGGTACAAGGTAACACTGTGTCGGTTATGGGCAGCTACAAGTCCCTGAAGGAAGTTCGTCGTGTCATCGACGACTGCATGGCCAACATCCACCCAATCTATCACATCAAAGAGCTCATGATCAGGCGCGAGCTCGCGAAGGATCCTGAGCTGAAGAACGAAAACTGGGATCGATTCTTGCCCCACTTCAAAAAGAGGAACTTGTCGAAGCGCAGAGTGCCGCACAAGGTCACGGACAAGAGCAAGAAGGTCTACACTCCATTCCCTCCTGCGCAGGAAAAGAGCAAGTTGGATTTGCAGATCGAGAGTGGCGAGTACTTCCTCGGCAAAGAGGCGAAGGAGCGTGCGGCTCGCGAGAAGAGAGACGACGCTATGAAGGAGAAGATGGAGGAGCGCAAGCGGAAGCGGGAAGCAGACTACGACGCACCACAAGAGGACGGCGATGCGAAGAAGAAGGAGAAGAAAAAGAAGAGAAAGGACGCAGAAGACGATGGCGAAAAGGTCTCCAAAAAGAAGCGCAAATCTTCAGAAGTTGCTACCGAGGACTGAGCGGCACAGTAATGGACTATGAATCTTGTGTCACCTGTACGACTCGGGCAACTCATGATACCCAGATGGCACTGCCTTTCTGGCCTTCTTGTGGTGTATACCATGGCCCAATGCCCGAGGCGTTCTATTCGATGGCACGCGCCCCGGCTCACTTGCAGTTGGCTGTACCAGTCACCTCCGATAAAAGTTCCCGGGCCTATCGCCGTTACACTACTACTTGGTCTTCAGAGAAACCGAGAGATCTGATGTGCGCTGCATATCCGCACACACGGCAATTGGCATCGCGTTTCCGGACACCCCTGTCGCACATGAGTATCTGGCAACCCCCAGCCGGTCTCTCGGAATGCTTGACGTCAAGATGGGTATTCAAAGTGGCTCGTGTACGAAGGAGAAGGTTTCGTGGAAAGGATTTTTTTTTGGGTTTCAAATACCAAGGGAAGCTCATATCTAGCTGTATCAACATTACTAGGCTTGTCCTGTGCATCATGCATAGAAGCCAGCTCGTATCAGTGCAAAACGGACTACCGTCTCATTATCTCATCATTTTGCGGCAGAGCCTCTCATGCATACCACAATAATGGTACAGTTGTCCGCATACCGTTGTTTCTCGGCCCTTCGCGCCAATTCTGCGGCAATCTTCTGCGCCGGCACTTTCTTATCCCACAAATCTGCGGCCGATCTGGCAACCCTTTCTGCGGCAGGGCCCTCACCTACACCGTCTGTTGCAAGCAGTAATAGAGAACGTGCGGGAAGGTCGCGAGTCATCGTGTGAGCCTCGTTCGAAACGAGATCGCCAGTGATGGAACCTTCCTTCTTCGGAAGGTCGTCTCTTATTACTGCCGACGAAGTGATCCAGCTCGCGGCCGGTTGCTTGTAATCCATATCTCCCAGTGATCGAGACATGTTCAGGGCACCTGTATATAAAACTTAGTTTTGGACGTAGCAACAGCGATCACAGAAGACTTACCTAATCTCTGCTCGCCATAGATCCGGTTCAACTTGCCACCAGCCTCGTGGATCCGTTCGCGTTCACCTTTCGACCAAGGCTTCTGCGCCTCCGTAAGACATTTCGCCTTCCAATCGCCTTTCTTCTCTGACCCCTTCTCGGCCAGCACCACGTGAGAATCTCCCAGATCCGCAACTACCACCGTCCCCCGCTTGATATCCACTAGAGCCAGCGCGACAGTCGAACCGGGCTGCAACATGCCCGTCTTACGAATCGCATTGTCTTCCTCGATCAACGCGTCACTGATAGCTTGTTCGTAGTCGTCGCATATCTTCAACCGTCGATCGATCCGCGAGACAAGATTCTGCCGGGCGTGTTCTGCCACCTCGGACCCACCACTAGAAAGACCGTCAGAATGGTTCTCGCGCGCCGCGAAACGCGCAAATACTCACTGTCCGTCGAACACCGCGAAACACGCGAGCGATTTGTCCGCAGACAGAGTTCCAGGTTTCGCCACGGTGTATCGATCTTCTTGAAACTGTCGGGCGCCAAGCACCTGCAAGGATGGCGATCAGCATGAGTGGACACCTGCAGAGGGCGTGCGTGCGCGCGCGCGCGCGTGCGAGCCTACCGTAGCAGCGCCGATGTCTATAGCCTCTATAGGAGCCATCGCGTCTTCGTCTGCGTTGTCATTGGAAAGTTACTTCAAAAACACGCGGACGATTAATGTAGATTTCCCGAGCGCGTTGTGGGCACAACGAGCGTTCAGGTGCAGCAAACCCCGCTTGATCGTGGCTCGTCCTTGGAGGTCACGAGAGCGCCTCGCCGTCAACGATCAGGCCGATGTTTACCCAAGATCGATCGTGTCTCTCAGTTTTGCACAGATTGGAAGCAGTCGAAATCGCTCGAATTGATTACGTTGAGATGGTTTGATGAATAGTGTGGTACATGCTTCATTCCCATGACTCTGACCATGCCTAAGTACAACGCCATCGCTGCCAAAACTTTCAAACGAGGAAAAAATCAACCCAACGACATCGACGTCGACATCAAGATGCTTTGCCTGCCACAATCGTCTTTTCTTTTTCCAAAGTAGTCCCAAGGCCTTCCCAATTTACCCAGCAATTATAGTAGTCTACCTCATCAGCCTCTGAATTGCGCTCTGCAACTGCTCTGCCTCCTGCCTCTCGACACCCACAAGAGCGTCTCTCGCGGCCAGCAAGCCACGAAGCAAGTCCACACACAGACTCGCATTCTCCTCGCTGCCGAATGGAATCCTCTCACCTCGGCGAGATGAGCCTTCGAGCCATGACTGGACGACGTAAACCATGTGAGCCGCGATGACTCTCCTCTGCGTGCCGACGAAAGGTTGCTCGTTGCCGTAGTATATCTGCTCGAGCACCGGCAGAAGCGCCTCATGCGGGACGTCGACATCAAGGAAGACGTCGATGGCCCAGTTGCTAGGCGAGCCTTGTGACGTGGGCTCGATTGCGAAGCGCTCAAGCATGGGCAGAAGCGTTTGAACGGGGAACGTGGATTCTGCGCCTTGCAGACGGCGGCCCAGATTGCGGACCTTGTCAGCGACAGCCTCCCAAGGATGGGTATCTTTGATAGCAAGCGCCTCGCGAGCGGTTTGATTGATGAGTTCCTGCCAGCTTGCGCGGATGTCAGCCGGATTGCGGTGGTCGGCAACTTGGTAGATCAGGATGCACAGGTCGTGGTAGCCTGCCTGGTCGGCGTAGTTGTTGTAAAGTTGATCGATGGTCAGGATGTTGCTGTTGAGCGTGCTGACGACCTCTGCTCTGCGTTCATCTGTCAGACGAGGCTCAAACTTCATACGTTGGAGGATGTCATCCTGAATGCTAGCAAGCTCGAGTTGAGTGTCAATATCACTGAGCAGTTGCTGCTTCGAGTGACGAGACTCAACAAGAGCAGACTGCCGTGTCGACGCGTTGGTACGCGCCCGAGAAAGATATGCCATGCGCTCTTCGAGTGTGATGGGGAATTGGCCGCGAGCGAGATGAAGCTGTGTATCGGCTGCCTCGAGGTAGTCGTTGTTGTGAACGAAGTATCGCCAAAGCAAATCAGCTGCCTCTCTGTTCCAGTCATTCGCTCTCTGGCGAAGAAACTTGGGCACGAATGGGCTCATGATTTCAAGCAGGCGATCTTCTTGCCCTGTGGACAAATACCAGTCGTAGAGGCAGGTCTGGAACACAATGTCCTCTGAGCCGTTGATGACGTCGTAGGCCTCGTTGCGGCGTTTGGACGCAACACTGAGCTGTCCCTCCATGCTTTCAGTGGCGGCACGCGTCTCCTGGTCCAGTTTTTGAATCAACGCAAAGATGAAGTGATAGCACTGCTCTCTAGTCAGATACGCTGTTTGTCGTGGATCCGAGCCGGGCTTCTCGTCTTTGAGGTAGCTCAGTGCGAGCCCAGATTTGTCTTTCTCCTCGGCCACTGTGAGACACAGCTGGATGGCACCGGCGTAGAACTGCATATCCTCATAGTTGCGGATTGCCCACTTAACATGACCATCCTGGCCATTGTCACCCACTTCTCCGATCGTCAAGCTTCCAGCCACCTTTTGGAACAGTCGTAAACTCTCGTTGAGTAGTGTGCGCGCAGCCTCGGACTGGAAGCCAGCTTCCACAGCGCGCTTCACTTGCTCCTGGGCTTTAAAGATGATGACGTCGTCCGCAGAACAGAAGCTGCCACATCGTCTACGGAGTGCCTCGGCAACCGTGTCAACATTGCTACCCATAGCAATGTTGCGGTTTACAATGGCCTTGACGAGATCCCTGCCCAGGCTTTGCCCTTCTGAAGTGACGAAAAGTGTCTCGTAGGTCAGCTCCCTGACCTTCTGCTTGCTCTCGTCTGGAAGAGATGCGAGAATGTCTTCGACACGCTCGTCAAACAGAACGAGAACAAAGCTGATGCCCTCGATGACCTTAGCAATGAGAGACATCAGGCTGCTCATTGCCCGATGCTCGCCTTGGAGAGCGATCTCCTCTTGCCTCGAGCCGACTCTGCCGAGCGCCTGTGGACCAGCCAATCCATCGATGAAGCTCTTGTTGGTCTCCAAGAAACGCTGAAGCTCGGTCAGATCACGCTGTATGTTGCGCAGCTTTCCGATGTTGATTGTGGACCCAACTCTCGCCAGGACGCCCGGGACAACCTCCTCCTTGATGACACGCGCACTCCAGATTGATCGCAAGAGGCGGCTGATGTACAAGGCAAGACCCTCATGCCGGGGACTGGGGCGAACGCTGTCAATAGGGCTCCCGCCGTCTACGACGGCATTCGCATTGAACTCTGGCTTGCCACCATGCTCAATGAAAGTTGACCGAGCTCGCTCGAGGACGTCGGGCTCGGTCACGCTTGCGACTCTCGAATCTGGCGTAACATCAACACCTTGACCACAGGCAACAGCCAGCGCGGTTGCAGCAGTCTCGCCGCGGCCGTACGTTCGGACGAAGCGTTTGATGTCACCCTCCAAACCCTCATCATCCGCCGACGCATGGCGCATGAGCGAAGCGAAAATATCGACCAGCCTTCTACGACGGATAGTTTGAATGCCGTTACCAGTTAAAATTCCAACCTCGGTATCGGGAAGGTCGAATTGCACAGCCATCTCGTTGCCAAATCCAGCTGGTGAAGTGTTTGCCTTGAACTCATCGGTCATGAGAGCGACCTGGGTCATGGTGCCATTGAGCCTCAACCACTGCCCGAATTCGGCGAACCTTGTATGCATCTGGCTTGGATCTTGAGGGTTCTTGAGACGTGCTGAATCTGGAGCTGCGCAGAAGACGCGATCTTTACCTTCACTATCAGGGTCCGGTCCGAATGCGAGGAAGTAGCCGGGAGAGAATCGATATGACATGAGTGTTGGGTCAAGGTAGCGTGATGTCGTGTCTGGCGCACCCTGTCCGGCGGGCGCTGGTTGATTGTAGGGGCTCAAAGATGTTGAATGCTGTGGAATCGCTGCAGGAGCCGCGTCCGGATCGGAAGGAGGGAAGCGGATGTGGAGGATCTGCATACTTGTAGGACCGTTCTGAATGTCCGCTTGAAAGCCATAACCGCGAGTCAATGAAAGATACAATCGGCATCCAGTACTGGTGTTCGCTATCAAGCCAACCTTGCCAGCTTCAGTTGCAGGGATAGGGCTGATGGACACGAGCTGCACATTCTGGCCAACAAGCAGCTCAGTGCGGGTGTTGAAGTGGCCGGTGTTCTGCAGCAAGCTGACATAAGGCCGAGCCAGCGCGAGCGAAAGCCCATCTCGAATGAGGTAGACCTTGATCTCGTTGCGATCGCTCAGTGTGTAGAGAAAGTTACGCGTGTCGTCGATCGCGAGTTGGAGAAGGGTGCTTGATCTCTGCTGCGGTCCAAGGAATTGTGTGATGGCCTTCATCTTGCCGGTGTTGATGAAAGGTACGCCTGACGCCGTGTGACAGATTGACTGCGTCTTGCTGGTGAACCAACGCTCTTCCTGCTGGTACGTGAACTCGTAAATATCCTCAGTGTAGCTTCCGGCGAAAAAGATTCTTCCCGTCTTATTGGATCCCTCAATGAATCTAACACCCAGCCCTCGTGTCGGGATCGACATCTTCGTATTGTACAAAGCCAGAGTCTTAGCTCCGGTCTCCGTCGCCGTGGGTGCGACGCCCAGCAAAAGCATTTCGGTCGTGGTTGAAACAACAATCAAATGGGTAATATCCTTGACAAAGACTCCCGGCTTAGGCGCTACGAGCTTGATGGTCTCGATGGGGTGTCTGTTCTCCTCAAAGCCGATAAGGTCGGGATTTGGCATTGTGTAATCCCAGAGATACAGGCAGTTGTCCACGGCGGCCCAGGCGTGGCCGAGAGGTGCAAAGAAGCCGAGCTTCATGGCGACGCTGCCCAGATTGGCTTGTTCCAATATCCTCGGTGGCAGATCATGCCACTTAAGCGGCTGATATGGATTCCAGTCTGCATTCTTTGGAAGATCGTATTCACCGCTCACACCTTGCGTAACATAGCTTTCGAGTTCCGGAAAGCGCGCTTCGGCCGCAAGAGTCTCGTTGATGGTCCGCGCCGCGCGCTCGACGGCGGACACGGTGTTCGTGGTTTGCTGGGAAAGGGCGGGACCAGGTGGAGGCGCCTGGCGCAACGCCTGTGCATTCTGAGAGAAGATCGAGGGCGCTGGGGCGGGCGTGTTGAAATATGCACCAGGCAGCTGACGCTGAGGAGTCGCGGGCGGCGCGACGGCGGCCATGGTGTGTGTCGAGGTTCGAAAGTGAAATGATCCTGCGCGCGAGTTCAATGGCAAGTCTGATGCCTCTTTATCGCGAGGTTTGCATTCGTGTTCTGGTAGGCGTGGGTGAGAAGGAAATTACGTCCGGTACATGGGTGGAAAAGGTCGAATGAGGGGAACTGCTATTGCCGCGACACAACAACAATAACAGAACGGGCCTCGCAGCGCTGTTGGAGGCGGTGGTGTGGAGTTCAATTATTTCGCAGTCGCGTTTGAAGCTGCGAAAACGGGAGAGCGCGTCAAGCTGCTGCACAAACCTGTGGGATTGGCTTCCAGCCTCCCGATTCCTGCCCGCATTGGCGGCCTGCAGGTGCATGTCGAATACACCAAAACAACCGCGAAAATGTCACAACGCCTCCTCAGGACCCCTGCACTGCGCAAACTGCCCTTCAACAACCGGGTATGCTTTCAATGCCGCGCCTATGCTACACCTTCGCCGTCCGAGCTTCCTGCACCTCCTCTCCTCCTTAAGCTCAGGACCGATCTCAAAAATGCCATGCGCCAAAAAGACACCGCGCGCCTGAATGTCCTGCGTTCCCTCCTCGCCGAAGTCACAAATGCAGCCAAGTCTCCCAACCCGGTCAAGACCGACATGCAGCTCCTGTCAATGCTCAGGAAACGCCAGGCAGCCGCGAAGGCTGCCAGCGAGGAGTTCAAGGCCGCTGGAAGACAAGACTTGGTCGAGAAGGAGCAGGGTCAAGTGGACATACTCGACGAGTACGCAGGCGGTGTTGAGACTATGGCTGTGGAAGATGTCAAGGCGGCTATCAAGAGCACGATCGACGAACTCAGGGCAAAGACTCCGGATCTGAAAGCTGGGCCGGTCATGAAGGCAATCTTTGCGCCTGGTGGAAGTCTGGACGGCAAGAACGTGGAGAAGTCTACAGTGCCTGGCATTGTGAAGGAGCTCCTTGGATGAAGGACCCGGCTTTGTGCTGAGCGTTGGAAGGCATATGTGGCAAGCAGTAACTGTATACTATGTATAATACCAAAATTATATCACTCGCCAAAATCGCAAAATTGCCGTAGCATGGCACATTGTTCATAGACCGCTTACGGATCTTACAGTACGAAGACTGAGGGCAAAATGGCAAACGTCACACAGACCTGTTTTGTTCCTTCACACCGATCTGAACTGAATTGTCCTGAGGGGCTTAGATTGTTTTACTTGACGATTTGAAGCGGCTGAGACGACCCTTAACTGTGATGCGGTTCTTGGAACATATCTCAGGCGAACGCTAGTTTTGAACATTCGGCTGCGATTGCTTCATGGTAATAGTCGAAATCAATGGCCAATTTCGATGTGATTCAACGTTAGCAATTATAAATGTACGATGCGTACCTTACCTTGCCCATCTGGCATGAGGGCCGTGCTACAGGGCGGAGTGAAGAGCCGAGGCCCCCGCTGCCCAGTTTGCTCGACTTGGCACGTGTCAGGCCGTCCTTCCGAGATCACCCTGTACTACTATAGACTTTGCTGTACCGCCAGCCTTTTGAACCAATTGACTTGAACGTTCGAGCTATTTTCCGGCATTGGGCGCCTTATTTCTGAGAAGCACTCCTATTCAACTCGCCATTGCGGAAGGCTTATAGGCGAACCCGCAAAGGCGGGTGCCGAATTCACGTTTCACTTCGCAAGCTTCAGACGCCGAAAGCACCACTGCCGTACGCAGCTCTCCAGGCAAACACCCGATTGGCGCGCATTGTATATAAGAGCTGGGATAACACGGTCTGATACCGGTCATGGCTTCAAGAGATCCCGTCAGAGCACTGCGGACTCTGCTACGGACTACGCGACCCGGATCGCTAGCACAGCAACGGCGGACCTTATGCGTGGATTGCTTGACAAAAGCTGGCCGTCAGGGACCTTTGCGTACGAGTAAAAGCTCCCTGGCCCTGAGAACCAGCATACAGTATGCTCGAAGAGGCCAGGCCACCATGGCGGAGTACAGAACCAAGGAGTACAGCCCTGGTGGCCCCATGGCGGAGTACGATGCACGCGTAGAAGCCGGCAAGCTACGAGACGACGAGCACCAACGTTACTTGATCGAGTCGCTTCAAGATCTCTACAGGACCCTTCAGAACTATACTCCTCCGAAGGTCATTCCTCCCACGCTGGAATCCTTACAGCCTAAGAAAACGAGCTTCTTTGGTTCACTGTTCGGTGGGGAGGAACCTAAAGTCCGCATGGAACCCGCGGCCGGATTACCAAAAGGTCTCTACATGTACGGCGACGTGGGCAGCGGTAAAACCATGCTTATGGATCTGTTCTTCGATACGTTGCCGGAAAACATCCACTCCAAGACCCGCATCCACTTCCACAACTTCATGCAAAACGTGCACAAGGAATTGCACAAGATCAAGATGAAGATGGGCAATGACTTCGACGCAGTGCCCTTTGTCGCTGCGCAAATCGCCCAAGAATCATCCGTGCTTTGCTTTGACGAGTTCCAGTGCACAGATGTCGCAGACGCCATGATCTTGAGGCGTCTGATCGAATCTCTCATGGCTCACGGCACCGTCATGGTCACGACTTCCAACCGGCACCCGTCAGAACTGTACAAGAACGGCATTCAGCGAGAATCATTCATCCCTTGCATCAAACTGCTCGAAACTAGGCTCCAGGTCCTCAACCTCGACTCAACAACAGACTACCGCAAGATTCCCAGGCCGCCGTCTGGCGTGTACCACCACCCTCTCGACGACAGCGCGAAGCGACACGCAGAACGCTGGTTCCGCTTCCTCGGCGATTTCGAAAACGACCCTCCACACAAAGCTACCCAGACGGTATGGGGCAGGGACATCGATGTTCCTCGCGCAAGCGGAACAGCTTGCCACTTCACATTCCAGGAACTCCTGGGAAAGGCAACCGGCGCAGCAGACTACATCGAACTGGTCCGCAATTACGATACCTTTGTGGTAACGGACGTCCCGGGCATGAACCACCGTTCTCGCGACCTGGCAAGACGCTTTATTACATTCGTCGACGCAGTTTACGAGGGTCGGGCCAAATTAGTCCTGACGACCGCCGTGCCGCTCACTCAGCTCTTCATGTCGCGCGACGAAGTCGACAAAGCGATGGACGAGGCGGCCGGCGCTGGAAACAAGTCTGCGAAGGAGACGCAAGGCGAAGGCGCGGATTTCGACGCCGCGATGCGCAGTCTGATGGACGACTTGGGCATGAACATGTCCATGCTCAAGGGCAGCAGCATCTTCTCCGGCGATGAGGAGGCGTTTGCTTTCGCTCGTGCGCTTTCGCGACTGAGCGAGATGGGCAGCAAGGAGTGGGTAGAGCGCGGAATGGGTCTTGAGAAAGACGGTGGCCGCAAGGAGCAAGATGATTGGAAGAAGGTTAGAAGCCAATGGCGGCAGGATAGCATGTAAAGCCGAGATACAGACGCGATAAACCTATAGAGTACGCGGGTAAGAGCTGTCCAGCACAGCCGCTGGCACATCATGAATACGTTACGAAACGTCCTCACAATACTTTGTATTGCTCGAACAACACGGCAATCCTCAGTCTCGTCCATGCTGGCGCTCGAACCATGTCAGCAGCGTTTCCCATTTTCGGTCAAAGTTCCCAATTTTTGGGAACGGGGATGGTGGTTGGCATTGTCGGGGCCATTAGGGCTGCCTAAGCTGCGTGCCGCGCACGCGAAATGATGTATCCCCACAACCAAAGTGGAGGCACTTGTTCGACGCGATTCAGAATACTTTCAATAGACGGGAAGTATCGTGCACGCTGTGAACCCCAGCACCCTGTCAGAGGAAGCGCTGCAGATCAGTCGTGCATCAACCTCTCACATCTGTGAACCACAGTTGCAGGATTCACAGCCCCCTGTCGCCGCCACGTTGCTCTCAACGTGAAGCCCGTTCACCTGCCTATTGGGACCCGTACACGACGCTGCATTCCCCTGATGCGTCCTTTGGCCCGAGGCTGCTGATCGCGGAGGGATGTTAGACCGCGCAGAGCACTGACGAACGTTGGTCGTGCGGTCAACAGCTGCCCATGCAGCCCGTCAGCCAGCCACATGCGCAATGCGGCCGTCTGCACCATCCCCGGGCCGATCAACGAGCCAGCACGCCGTCGCCCGCCCCAGCGGTTCTGCTGTGTCGGCGGCGCCGTTCCGGCTGCGCGCGGTGCCCGGTTGGACATGTGGCACAGGGTGTCGGACCCGGTGCATGGCGGCAGGCCTGCAGCCCGTCCATTTCGGCTGTGTGGCAGGCGGCGCGCGAGGCTTGTCACATTCGTATCCTCTGGCCCTCTTCATCCTTCAGGCGTTGACTTGAGACAAAGGTCCGGCCCGACCACGAGGCCCAGCTGACTCTGCACTGTAGCGTGGCGCGGTAAGTCGTGCAGTGCAGGTACGCACGTACGGTGGTCGACAACGCCTTTCTTCGTGGCTTGCTCTGCCGACTCCCATGGCGAGGGCCGTCGGAGCACCTCGCTGCGCAGTGTGGGCCTCGCCCACAGGCAGGTCATCTCCCACCGCCAGTGGGCGACAGCCGACGTCCACCACCTCGCTCCCCCCCCCCCCCCGGCACCACCGTCGGTGCGGCCTGCAGTGCGGATCACAACTGCAGCTGCATGCACCCACCTGTCTGGCGCCGACCAGGGCCCCTGTCGAGTGCTGGCGCTGCGCCCAATGGGAAATCGTCGCCGTCCCGACACCAACGGCGATTCGATCCAGCGCAAGAAATGGACAGGCCGCCCAGCTTGCCGTGGCACGCAATAATAACGTGCATCACCCTGCCCTCCCCAGGCGGGCCTCCGTATCGGGAGGTCGCATCACAAAGACTGCCGTCGGCGCACAAGCCTCATGGCTGTCCGCGGCTCAGAACGAGAGGGGCAAGCAACGGGAGGCCAGAGACAAGACCCTGCCAATCTTCCAATTCCATGTGCCCTCTCGCGCTAGACTTCACACTACCCGTCTGCTCCAACGCGCTATTGCTGTCACACCAGCCACCATATCATCTGTACCTCTGCCATCCCGTCTTCCCTCGCACTTTGTTCCGCTTAGTGTCGAGAGGTGTTTGTGAATAATAGGCTCGCCATCAGGCCGCCTCCGCACGTGGCCCCCTCCGAGCTTGGCGACGGTCTCTAGGTTTGCGATCAGCAGCACGCATTCGCTGGCTTCGACAACACTCACATCGATGCGAGTTACTCTTGTGTCAGTACAGACACTGTCGTTTGGCGGTATCGGCTCTTCTCTGGAGCCAAGCGGATCATTTTCATCCCGGGTTGAGCGTTGAAGCCGGCAAATCGACATCAGCGCGCGGGACGCGGTGTGCACATCACGACTACTGCATCGCCAAAGCATGCGCTTAAAGCTCCCGTATCCGCCGACCTCTACGACCCTGCGCCGGTAACCTGAGCATGTCTTCGGGCAACGCGCATGATGCTTCCGAGGATGAGGACGACATCAAAGTCCCCCTGGACGGTACTGACACCAGCAAGGCCGAAGCAGCCTTGAAAGCCAAACTGTCGCGCAAGCGAACTAAGACCGGCTGTCTGACATGTCGCAAACGCCGCATCAAGTGCGGCGAAGAGCGGCCAGTATGCAAAAACTGCATCAAGTCGAAACGGCACTGCGAAGGCTACAGCCAGCGTGTGATATTCAGGCCACCCACGTTCGAGTATCGTGCAGCTCCCAATGGCGCAGCGCACATCACCTTCCAGGCCGGCAACATGGCAGCGCCCATGATTCCTGTGCATCCTGGACAGACGCCGCAGTATATGGTCGATCCCAATGCTTATCCGGACATTGTGCCCCAGCTCGACCAGCACTTCATGCCGTATCTTCAGCAATTTCAGCCCGTATCAGGCCAATTCATGCCTCAACAGCCGATGCAATTCCACCAAGGATATTCCATGCATCATCAAACCGTTCCCATCCAGCAGGCTATGCCTGTGCCTGAGAACTACAATATGCTTCAAGGGGGGCAACACCAGCAAGCGCCCCCGCCGTATCAAGTACCTTCGACGGCAGCTCGGATTCAGCCCATGGTGACCAACGTCCAGCCCTTCCAGACACCACATTACACACCGGCACAAACCGTCCCTGCGTACAATTTCAATCAGAGCGGCCAAGCTCCTCACGCTGCATCCGTAAACCAGGAAAGCACATGGCCAGATTCATCTGCTGCACCGGCGAACATGACTCCAACCACCCAAGTATCACCGACTTCAACAGTCCCAGTGCCAAAGTACGAGCCCAATCAAACTCCTATCCCTCATGCCGCAAAAAAATCGTGGGCGACTCCCACGTATACACCACGGCCAGAGCTCACTCGCCCGATCGATTACCAGCCTCCCGCACCTTCGAGCCAGGGACACCGAAATAGCTCGTTCACAATGCCTCCCTCTGCCACACCATCATCTACGCACGTACCCCATCAGATGTCTGACCCCGCGACACCGGACCTTTATGAATACCAAACGCAATATCAGGGGTCGCAGACTCAAACGCAGTGGCTCAATGATGCTGCCGTCGAAATAGTGGATGACGACTATTACGATGTTGATTCGGACGAGGACATGGATATTGATAAGCCGGCGGTGCAAATGCAGGATTTCAAACGACAACGCACTCTGAACAAGGCTTTGATGGGACAACATTTCAACGCGCACAACATGCAGATTCGCAGATACGACACCTTCCTCGAAGAAGGCATGCTGGAGAGATACAGAGTGGAATGGCATGCCAATCCCCTCAGAAATGCTGCCACCGCCCGCGTCTTCGCGCACTTTATCTCTGCGACCGGACCAAGTCTGTCTGTCTTCGAGAGGCATCCCGTCAACTCCTCGGTATTGTTCACCGAAGGCTCAGTGCCATTTTCTCAGCAGGGCTTGTGGACGTATACGATGCCAATGGCTGCGCTCCACCATCAAGGTCTGCTACATGCCATGCTAGCTTTATCTAGCTTGCACATCGCACGACTGCAGGGCGCATCCATCACTCCTTCCATGCAGCATTACGCGTGGGCCCTGAAACGCATCCACAGCTGCGTCGCCTCTCAAAATCCCAAAAAGCGCTTGCAAGTCACCACGATTGCAGCATCCATGCTACTCGGCTTCTACGAGATCATGACAGCGGATCACATGAAGTGGAACATGCACCTGGCAGGCGCGAAGCAACTGTTCGTGGAAACCGATTTTGCCGGAATGACTCGCCAGTACCGCCAGCTGAAGAGGGAAAAGGCCGCCCATGATCAGATCCAAAGACGGAGGAACTCTTTCTCGGCCTATCTCAACCGCGAAGAAGATTTCGAAGATCATTTCAATGACGTCGATGAGCAGCTGATAAGCACACTTGTCGGGCGTGAGGTGAGGTACGAAGCCCAGGGGTATGTCGAGGCCGCAGAAGCAAGACTCCCTCCAAAACTGGACCTGAGCAATTTTGAGATCCTTAAAGACCTGTTCTGGTGGTACTGTAAGCAGGATGCCTACCAGAGCATCGTAAGTGGTAATCCTCTGCTGTAAGTGAAGTTCACCGTATCTGTCGAGACAGCTTTACTGACATCTAGAAGCTTGGACTACCATCGTTGGTCTGATTGCCCACCTCGTGCTGCGATTGGCAGACCTGATGCTGTGTATGGCTCTTTCGACCATTTGATATTATTGCTGGGCAGAATCGCAGACTTCGCAGCTCGAGATAGAGAGAGAAAGCTCAAGCAGATGGCTCTCAACGGTGGCCAGTGGCGTCCAGCACCAGGCATGAACATTCCTCGACCGCCTCAACCTCCACCTGGCCAAGGACCTCCTCCAGGCCCACCTCCTCCGCAAGCTCAACCGACATTCTTCGGCATGGCACCACCTCCCCGATCGAACGTGCAGATGCCTTCCTCCTACAATCCCGCACAGGGAGTGCAGACCCCTCAGGAAACCAGATCGCCTGAGACTTTCGACATGCAAATCGCCACGGCAGCAGCACTGGAAGAATACGGCAAAATCCGAGCAGCCCTCCGCGCTTTCGTCGCCGCCCTCAGCGGCGAAGCCTTCCAACACCTCGACGCCGACTGCCACACGCCCCTCGACACGCCCTTCGGCTCCGCCCTCTTCTACCGCTCCTACGACATCGGCTGCCTCTGGGCCGTCTACAACATGTGCGAGATCATCGCCATCCGCTCGCACCCGCACATGCACCCCGCATCTCACGCCGCCGCCGCCATCGCCGCCAAAGACACCGCCTTCTACGCCAACCAGATCGGCCGTATCGCCGCCGGCATCGTCCCCGGCCCCGCCAGCCAACCTCTCAACCCGACCCTCGGCTCCGCGCTCTGCGAGAGCTGCATGCCCTCCTTCTTCGCCGCCGTGCAGTACCAGCGCCCGGACCAGCGCCACGAGACCGTCATGCGCATCTACGGCATCGCGCTGCGCACCGGCTGGGGCAGCGCGGAGCTCATCGCCGCCGGCTGCGAGACGGCGTGGGTCAAAGCCGCCGATGCGGGCCGCGGCCCGCCCTACCAGAGGGTTGTCAGGCCGGAGCACTCGGACGATCCGAGGCTGAATGGGAGCTGGGAGCGCTTGGATCCGGACGCGAAGCCGGAGGAGATGGATGATAGCGATCGCAGGCTGGTGACTGTTAAGCCGACTGCGAGGCTGAATTGGGCGATTGGGGTTATGGGCATGGAGGATGATGTTGGGAAGGGGTAGGTGTGTTTGTAGGTAGTTGCTTCTTCAACGATTCCAGCATTCGGCTGGCCTGGTCGCTCTTGGCAACATTGATATTTCCTTTGGTCTATGTTCTCGCGATCATGCTACCTACCAGGTGTAGTCCAGCGTCGGACGGCTGACAGAAACCCTCGAGGAGTATGCCTTGCCAAGTTGAGAGTCATGCAGCAACCATTGCGCGGAGTCTACTATTGCTGGTGGGTATTACGTGACTATTGATTGACTGGAAGAAAAAAACCTCGATTCTTCAGGGCCCGTTGAAAAAGTGACAAAACTCGCTCAATTCTGAGAAGCGAGCTGCCTGAGAAGGGACATGCTCTGAGATGGTGCCTCTGAGATGGTGACATTATCCCTAGTCGCCAGAGTGTCTCACATAATACCATTCTTCGAACTTCAAGCCTCTTCGATCAGTTACACCGCAGCTTCATGGGGAAAAAAGTCGTGTCTGCGGGGTATCGTACTCGATATAAGTCACAGAATGTTATTACATCGTATACTCCTCAAAAGTCGGGCAAAATGAGAGGAATCAGGCCAAAAAAAAGTGAAGCTGACCCGATTTGAACGGATGACCTTGTGGATACTCCTTGAACTGGAATCACACGCGCTACCGCTGCGCCACAGCTCCGAACGTTTTATTCTATATTCAATTTTCTATTCCTATATGCATTAACAAATTTGTAAGTAAAACGGAATGATTTCGAACAAAGGTGGAAATAATTATTCTGGGATATTCACCTTAAGTATGATAGTTCACAAAAGTATAAGAACAACCAATATAATCCCAAGTCCGAATCTACTAACGTATGAAAACTTCCGGATGTTTGTATCGGCGAAGGTCTACAGTAGTCGCATCGTCACTCTGCACACACTGAACTCAAGTGCTCATCTCAGCGCCATGTAAGTTATTGTCCAGGCACCCGACAGCGCCCTTTTGACACCGGAAACTTTCCTCTGAACGGGGGTATGACAACCTCTCGATATTCCCTGAATCCACAGTAACTCTCAAATGTATAAAAACATACTTTTATCGAATGTCCCACCAATTCGGGACATCATAATCATCTCTCGACAACGGAACTAGGGTTAGGGTTGGGGTAATATTTACCCCAGGTGCCACCACACGACTGCGTGTTCGAGTCCGATGAGAAACCGCAGTGCCGCCTGGTATCGCGATGCAGACCAAGTAATCTGAAGCTAGAATGGTCGTAAAGGAGTATTTCTGAAGCATTTGCTACACCCTGGGGCGCAGGGCTGAGGTTAATGCATAGTCGTGCAACTGATTTGACCATCGACCACCTTATTTCTGCCGTGCATACATAGAACCAGGTTCACTGATCGGCCTGGCTATAAGTCCTTGAAAAGGCGTATCAAAAGGTTGGACGAGATCGGGCAGGTGGCGGGGCAGCGTGGATACGCAGTCATAGCATTTTATACATCTCACCAACTTGGAAGCCTATCGCCCGTATCTAACATATATCCGACACCCACCCGCTGATGCATGCCGCACCTATCTATGTACAGTGAGCGGAGCGTGCAGATTCCCCTCTTATTCCTCCCCACAGACCACAGACCGCCAGGCCAGTCCGTGCAATGCGAAACCGAAGACGCCAGACACCGCCTGCTAGCAAAGTCAAGAAAGGTTCGCAATGCTTGCTAAAATCTCAGATCGCCACCTCGATGAGGCCACGTCGTGTATACACCGATCAGTCACGGTCCTCCTCATCGTCGCGCTCCTCTTTGGGCGGCTTAGCGAGCTCCTTCTTCCAGCGAGCGTTTGCCAGCGCTTCATCGACGTCGGGGAAGACGAGGCTGAAGACGTCGGAGTACCAGTCGACGGGCTTGCCTTCGATGCCTTCTTTGATGTTCTGGAGATGATTGTCAGTATTGGATTGAAAGTCTTAGGGTACAAGAAAACTCACCTCTGGCAGTTCGATCCAGTCACTCAGACAATCTCTGGGGAAGATGATCATCTTGGCACCAGCGCGGCGGGCGGCCACAGTCTTCTCACGAAGACCACCAATGCGAAGGACCTTGCCGGTGACAGTGAGCTCACCGGTCATGGCGATGGTTGGGTCAAGCGGCCGGTCAAGGCCAAGAGACAGCAAGCTGGAGGCCATGGTGATACCAGCACTGGGGCCGTCCTTCTGGACAGCACCCTCAGGGCAGTGAAGATGGATGCGAGCCTTCTCAAAGAACTTGTTGTCGGGAAACTTCTTCGCCATGAAGCCCTTGGCGAAAGAGTAGGCAATCGATGTGCTTTCCTTCATGACGGCCTTGAGGTTACCGGTGCGCTCAAGACCGGGACGAGAGTGGTAAGAAAGAGCGTTCTCAAGGATGGACTCCACGTAGAGCGCAGCGCCACCCATGGAAGTCCACGCGAGACCCATGGCAACACCAGGGGGTGTAACATCATAGAGACGATCGGCAGTGAAGATAGGCGGACCGACGAAGTCCTTGAGGTTGTCCTTGCCGACGTCGATACGGACGTGGTCAGGAACCTGAAGCGCCACTCGGGGCGCCTCAGTCGTGGTCTCCTTCTCAACATCCTCAGGGGTATCCTTGACGTCGGTCTCGTCCTTCTCCGACTCTTCAGCGGCCTTCTTGCCCTCTTCAGTCATAGCCTTGTCTTCACTGAGCACATCCTCACCAAGCTCTTGAATGATCTTCAGTGCGGACTTGCGGTAGACCTTCTCAATCTGCTTCTTCAGGTTTCGCACGCCAGATTCGCGGCAATACTTGTTGATAAGCTCGATGATAGCCTCCTTGTCGATTTGGACAGCGACATCCTTGAGACCACTGAGCTCCTTGGCTTGAGGTGACAGATACCGCTCAGCAATGGCCATCTTCTCGTCAGCGACGTAACCGGAGAGCTCGATCATCTCCATACGGTCGAGCAGCGGACGAGGGATAGTGTCCGTCATGTTGGCAGTGCAGACAAACAGCACCTTGGAGAGGTCAACAGGAACATCCATGTAGTGATCGAGGAAAGAGCTGTTCTGCTCAGGATCGAGCAGTTCGAGCAAGGCACTCGAAGGATCGCCCTGGTGACCACGTCCAATCTTGTCGATCTCGTCAATCAGCACAAGCGGGTTCTCAGTCTGGCACTTCTTGAGGGCTTGGATGATGCGGCCAGGAAGAGCACCGACGTATGTTCTCCTGTGACCCTTGATTTCCGCAACATCGGTCAAGCCACCGACACTGAAACGGTAGTACTGACGACCCAAAGCGCGTGCGATAGACTTGCCAATTGAAGTCTTACCGACACCAGGCGGACCGACCATGCACAGAATCTTGCCTTCCACAGTACCGCGAAGCTTTCCGACCGCGATGAACTCCAGAATGCGGTCCTTGACATCCTTCAAGCCATGGTGATCCTCATCCAGGACATCACGGGCGTGCTGAATGCCAAAATTCTCAGCGCTGCGCCTGCCCCAAGGGATCTGAGTGAGCCAGTCAAGATAGTTCCTTGTGACGTTGAACTCGCTTGCAGCAGGCTCAAGGTGGGCGAGTTTGCTGAGCTCCTCGTCGAAAACCTTCTTAACGGGTTCAGGCATGGCCAGCTTCGCGGCCTTCTCCTTGAACTTCTCCACAAGCTTATCCTTGCCATCGCTTTCCAGACCAAGCTCGCGACGGATGCCCTTCATCTGCTCCATAAGCCAGTACTCGCGCTGACGCTTCTGGATCTTGCTCTCAACATCCTTCGAGATCTTGCTGCTCAACTGAGCGTTCATGTATTCCTTTTTGATGACCTCGAGAGCCTTGCTCAAACGCTGCTCGATGTTCAGCGCCGCAAGGACTGCTTGAGCCTCCTCCATCTCACCGCCCGAGACAGCTGCTGCAAAGTCTGCAAGCTTGGCAGGCTCATCCGCAATGTTGGCTGCGGACTGCGACATCGCGAAGGCAGAAACATGGTCGCGGAAGAGATGGTTGATATTGCCGATATCCTTGCAGGTGTTGACGATTTCGGAGACAAGAGCGCGCACAGTAGGGGAGCGCTTGTCGAAAGGCTCGTTAGCCAGGTTGTCCACGTTCACCAAGCTGACTGCCCAATCATGCAGGAAAGCAGTAGGACCAGAGGCAACGGCAGGCTTTTGCGCGGGCGCCTGCTCTTTGGCCACGCTCTGCTCCTCGAAGCTGGCAACCACATCGCCCTTGTTCTCCTCACTCTCAGATTGCTTTCCCTCCTCTTCCGGCGGTGGGGTCTCAATGGTCGCCTTTGCAGGTCCTGAGCCCTTAGAAGGGTTTACACCTGACCTGTTCGGAGGCAAAAGCTCGCTGAGCTTGATTCTCCTGTGAGGGTAGAGCACGGCTTGAAGCGCCTTCTCATCGCCTGATCCTGCCGGAAAGGCGCCAGTAATCTGACAGAACGTGCCGACATCGTAGACCTCGCTAGGATCGTTGATAACATCCTGACTGCTGTTGGGGTCCTTGAGCAAGAACGCACCGACATAGCTCTGACCCTGCTTGAGCAACTCCTGGCAGGCTGCGATGACAACCGGATCTCTGATTGTGATCGCCTTGTAGAAGCCAGGGAACAGCGGGCGCTGCGCGATGGGGATGGCCATGACTTGAGGGTAGACATCAGGAGGAGAGGGCTTGATCAAATCACGCCCTTGGGCCTTCCGTTTCTTGTTGCCTCCGTCGCCACCTCCAGAGCCCGACTCGCCGCCGCTTCCACCACCAGCACTGGCGGCTTTGCCATCCGCAGCGCCAGGTATAGGTGTCGGCTCCGGCGACTTCACCTTGGCCTCTGCATCCTCCTCTTTGCCGTGCTTCTCTTCTACATCTTTCTTGTGCTCTTCCTTGACCTCGTCTTCAGGCGATGATCCGGGAGGCTTCTCCCTTCGTCTCGACACGGATGACGAAAAGTCTCGTGACCCAAAGATGCTAACTCCGCTCCTAGAAAGTTGAACCGTTCTCCCAGAAGCCGCGCGTGATGCCGGAAGGGTTGACGGCGTCCATGATGGTGCTCTGCATGCGGCGCAGACCCCTCTGCTTGAACTATAGTATCTTCGAGATGTTTGCTGAAGCGCGTGCCGCCACGGGAGGTTCTGTCCGTATCCCATTTCCTGTAGACCTCTGGACCGTCGTGTCGGAAGGGGATTTATTAAAGAGTGTAATAGGGAGTCTGCGATCCGCCCTCAAATATGTACGAGATGCGCAACTGGAAGAGGTGGATGTGTAGCAGTGCGAGACACTCGAGAGGTCGAAGATGGTGACACTGGTCGGCATGAGCTGTTCGGTAGCCTGCCGCCGCCGCCACCGGCCAGTGCTCGCGCGAGCTTCCATTTCGTCATGAGCTGCAACCACCGCGGCGAGCCGACGCCGCTCGGCAATGCCTCATTGATCTTATCTTCATTCGATCTTTGACTGATAATCCATTGATGAACTCACATTTTCCTGTGCCTGCATAGCCATCTATTATTGCCAGCCTGCTGATACTTCCTCACCATTGCCTCATATTATGCCACTCTGTACGCACCGCCAAGTTAGTGAAAACATCCACGCCGTCAAGCGTGTTAGGTAACATTTGATAGATGCTATGTCAGACGGAAGAGATCGGCAGATGACCGTTGCACCCGATGTCCGGCGACTTCATTCTTCATGAACAGCTCTATTAGTTACCTGAAATCATCACGTATACTTCATCATGAAGCTACAGCAGTTCGCTGCCATCGCTGTGGCAATCTTCGTGTCATTTGCCAATGGTGATACATCGCCGCAAGATTTAGCCTTGCGCATGCTTGCGAGCATTGAGAACAGAGGACAAGCTACTATCGACAGCGGTGCTAGTACCGGCTTTATCCAAGTGGTATGTCAATACACAGCTAGGATATTTCGTTTGTCAGGTCTTGGGCTCACGTCCTCACTAGGGGCTCTTCTGGCAAGCTCTCGCTGTAGTGACGGAGTCTGCTCCTTCGACAGTCGAAAACGATGGCCTTCGACCTTTGCTCTCAGAAAGTCTTGCCTCGAGCATACCCTCACTGATGAATTCGACGCGTGATGCTGGTCTCCCTCTTGATCGATTCTCCCTTGGGTCAGCGATGGTAGCTTCTCAGAATGCAAGCTTCCTTCCTACAATTGAAGCTCTGAACGCATCTCTGGAATTGCAGCCGCGAAATGAGAATGGAGGCCTGTGGTACTACAACAACTTACAAAACCTCACGGCCTACCAAAACCTAAGCTATTTGGATGGGATGTACTCATTTGCCCCTTACATCACCATCCAGGCAAGCCTCAGTAATCACTCATCGCAACCACTAGCAGCACTCGAAATGGCTCTCGAACAGATTCAAATTCTCCACGATATCTGTGTGAGGCCTTCAGGGCTCTTGGTGCACGGTTACGATGCGTTGAAGGCACACAACTGGGCCAACCAAACCTCAGGCGCAAGTCCCGAAGTCTGGGGCAGAAGTTTGGCCTGGTATTCTCTGGGGATGCTCAATACTCTCGAAATTGCTGCTCGGAGCCCGACATTGAAAGGATTAGAGACATTCGAGACTCTAAGGTCACTGTTCCAGGAAACCATGCTCGCACAGATCCAAGCCGCAGAGCACAGCAAAGCAATGACCAACCGACCAGGAGTGTGGCAAGTGGTCGATCGTCCTGGAAATGCGGGAAACTTCGTCGAGGCCAGCAGCAGCTTCATGACGGTGTACAATCTGCTCCGAGGTGCACGCTTACACCTTTTTAGCGACTCGAAGGAAGGCCAAAACTGCACGAACAGCGCCCAGTCGATCGCAGAAGAGATCTATGCGACTGTTTCGCAACAGTATCTCATTACCTACGCCAACGGCACGCTGAGTCTGAATGGTACGAGCAGCGTCGCAAGCCTAAGCCCGCAGAATGTGAGCTACGAGTATTACGTCTCACGGCCAACAGAACTGGACTCTCTCATCGGGACCAGCGCCTTTTCGCTTGCTTCATACGAGATGGGAAAGCTGCAGTCTTAAATGAATGATGTTGGCTCCGACTCGACCTAGATCTGAAAGGGAGGTCAAAACAGTCTTGCTGGCTCGCGAACAGAAAGGAAACCTGTCAGGTCCCGTCAAACGACGCTCCGTTTGGCCGACCCAAATTACTCACAATCAATATCAAATGAACTGAATAGGTGTGTTATGCCCGGATGTTCTAGACTGTGAGCAGAAACAATTACATCGATTAATTGTAAGATAGAGACTAGAAGCACATACGACCACAGGTCAGTGAAAACTGGGCATCCCGTCCGCTCTGCCATACATAAGCACTGAACCGGGCGACTAGTACTAGAGTGGGTGACCATCTGGGAATCCCGCCTGTTGTATGTTTTTGCTTTTTGCTCGTTCGTCATCATAGGCAAAGTCGAGTGGACGTGTAGACGGCCGTGCCTTCAATCACACTTGCTCGTATATACCATGATGGCAC
Source organism: Cladosporium halotolerans (assembly GCF_011745625.1). Classification (NCBI taxonomy): domain Eukaryota; kingdom Fungi; phylum Ascomycota; class Dothideomycetes; order Cladosporiales; family Cladosporiaceae; genus Cladosporium; species Cladosporium halotolerans. The sequence continues at coordinate 663,068 of NW_027191453.1, read as the reverse complement.
CCCAACAAGACCGTATTGTACTTGTAATGAGGATTTCGCAGATTGAACGAATAGTTCACTGCATGTTACCAGTGCTGCCTCAATAATGTTTTGATCTTACATATCATCAGGATTGAATACGTCTGGCCTGGCTCTGCTCCCTTGAGCAGCGCTGATGCTCAATCGCCTCCGGCTTCGTTCTTCCTGCTCCAGCCTCTCACGCTCTTCTTCCTCTGCTCTTCTCTTATCCGCCTCTGCCTGCTCCTCCGGGCTGAGCATACTGCTCGGATCTCTTCCGTCCTCAATCATCCGCTGGATGTCCGCCAGCGCACCCTGTTGTATGATTCCGTGACTTGGCCAAGGTTCAAATGGCAGATTGTTGAACGATTCCAGCCAGTCTTGCGAGTGCTGGGGCATGGCTTGTAACCCGACGATTTCGGATCGCGCGTAAGGTGTATTCTCGCTATCCTGAGCTCCAGGAGGTGGTGTGGCCATTCCGTTCGTGATTTGAGCTTGCGCCTGCTCGTCAAACGTGTTGGGCAACTTGACTTCTGGTATAGGTTTGCGAAAGGTGGGCGGGATGGTCGTTTTCGAGATGAACTTCGCATATCGCAGCAGCTCTTCAACGTCAACTTCGCGCCGTGACTTTTGGGCACTGTCGTCCGCGGGGATAGCGATGACATCTTTGCGCGCGTCGGCTAGGAGTTTGACGGTGTCTTTGATGTTCTGGTCCAGAGATTCCGTGGTGCGGCGCAGAGCGGTTAGCCGAGCATAGTTGGCCTGGTGCCGCGATACTTGGAGACGTTAATTTTGAGCGACGATCAGTCGTGCGCGACCACTTACGCTGTTCTAGATCTTCATTGACGGCGTCGTCTGCAGCTAGAAGCTCGTCCGCCGCAGCAGGTGAGGGATTGTATGCGGCGATGGAGTCTGTCAGCCGCTGTAGGCTGTCCTCCATCCGCCGATAGCTGGTCTGAAACTGCGCGAACATATTTCCTGCCTTCTCACCGAGCCTGCTCGGCTCCGTGTTCAAGGCGCAATGGAGCTGGCGGTCAGCGCATTCGGCACGTAGAGTTTCAAAGCTCGGCTTCACGAGCTCGACGAGCCCGCGACGCGACCCTGCATGCTCACATCACATCACCGCGGGCGACTTCCGCTTCTCTTCGACCATCATAGGCAGAAGCATCCAACGATGCCATCTTCCCTGGCGCCTCTGCGGACATTTTAATACAGTTCATTGATTCTGCTTACGACTGTCTTGTGTTGCGAGTGCGATGTTGCAAGAACCTTGCTCACCAATGCCTGGCTCACTTCGCTCGTCAAGTGCGTGTTGAATGGCACGGGCTTACCCCAACCCTAACCCTACTTACACACCTCCCATTTGCCTTACCCTCACCTTCTTCGATGGTGCATGGTTATAGAGCCTTTGATGTACATTGGACGAGATGATCGTGCATATACTATATTTCGAGTTGAATCTGACCCTCTGTGATGACGTCTGTAGCGTGCGAGCCTCATTTAAGCATTTATTCATCAACGATGGATAATCTAGGTGGTAAGTGCAAAACTTGACTCGGAATCGCGTGCATTCGAAATAGGTCGAGATGTACCAGACACCTACTGTACTAAAACAAAGACCAAGAGTAGCTTTCACTTTTGCAATTGTGATCAGTCACAACTACTATGCTACACTCGTTCGACGGTACCGTTCTCGAGCACGCTTTAATGCCGAACCTTGGAGACAGATCCATTAGATGCACCGTCGGTCACCTATAAAGCAGCTTCGCATAACGTCAAAGTTACGTTGATAATTATTGAAGTTCGAGATAGCTTGCTGCAGTATCTAAGCCGTACATTATTATTCGCTGACGTATCGTTAGTATGGCCAACGAATGCCGGATGTCGGATGAACTGATCTTTGCAAGTTCCATCGCCTTAGCCTGTCACTTGGCTGGCCGGCTGCCTCAGCCCTCCAGCGCTTGCCCAGCGCTTCATGACACGCGACTCTGTCCTCCTCTCCATCCTTCAACAAGACTTATCGACGGAACCAGGTCCGCAAGGACTTCAGGCAGCAGCAAGTGCTTGTCTGAGAGTGCGGACAGTCGGCAACGCGCCGATTGAGACCGAACGCGATGCTGCGGGTGTGAAATGAGACAGGGGAGGTGAGTCCCGCCGGACGTCAAGCGCTCCTGATTCAAGGACCATGTCCTTTCGCAACAGCGAAGAGCTACACCAGCAACAATGGAGGGAGACACACTTCCTATATACGATGCGAAGGCACACTTGAGGCGCCATTCGCGAACTCTGTTGTGATTACTCGTTGCTGCGAGTCCGAAGCCTTTCTAGCGCAAATCGCCAGGACTTCAAGATCGGCATCGGCGGCTGCGCCCGCATTCTGAGACCCTCAATTACGGAATTTCCTATAAACCACTTCTGCTATTGCTCTGCCTCATCTCTCTGCCTACCCGTCATGCAGATCCTCAGACATGTCTCGCTGGATCCTTTGACCGCCGACAACACGCTGCGCGCCTGGAGGCCGTCGGCAAAACATCGAAGCGCAAGCCCTCAGAAGAGTCGTCAACCACAAGCGCCCACGGCAGCGCGAAAACATGAAACGATTGGCGAGACTGCCAGCGAGCATGCGACTTGCTGCATCATTCGGCAGAGGCTCACTGCCAGTGCTTGACCCGTCATCAGTTCTGCATCAGACGTAGGGGTGTGCACAGTGGAGCCGTCTGCACGGCAATCAAGGTGGGCTTGGTGGCGCTCGCGCTTTCTCTTATACCCTCGCGACTTTTATTATCATCATCTTACCGTTCTCATCGTCTTCATCTTACCGTTTGTATTCGCAATCGTTGCGAACCGCTCAACTGCTGTACATCAATGCCAATATCGGGTTCGACCTTTTCGGCTCGATCAACAGCGCGTTCACGCTCCCTAACGCCTGCCTCCTGAGCTCCTTTCCAATGAATCCCTGATGTGGGTGTGAAGCTTGCCCGGCAGTATATATCGCGACGGTCGTCCGCAATTTCAGTCATGTCTGGGACATCTTTGATGAGAAACGACACTGGGAAATGGAGGGACTAACGCCAGAGCAGGCTGCTGTGGCCGCTCAATGGGGACCGAATATCGGTCCACCTGGCCCAGTCAGCTACATCTTGCATGTGTTGATGTCTCAAGACGACGAATCATCAAATGATGCTGCCAACAACGCTGCCAACAACGCTGCTACTGGAAATAGCGCCGACCAACAAGCGTCCGAGGCGCCTGTGGCAAATCAACCAACATCCACTACAACCTTCGACACTGTCTCTAACTCTGCTACCGCATCCAGTTCGTCAGAGACATCGGCATCCACTACTTCTACTACATCAGAAACAACTTCTTCAGCGGCGTCCAGCACGTCAGACGTCAGCTCAATCTCCCAAGATACATTCTCTTCATCAATCTCGGACCCCACAACTACGACCAACGACTGGCCTCGATTCTCCTTGAGTATTACGACAACGTCCAGTGTTTCATCGTCTGTCTCAACTTCTTCCGCCGAATCATTTTCCTATGACCCAATTGGCGGTTCAATCTCTTTCGCACCAACCACCAGCTCTGCATCGAGCTCGTCTACAGAAACCCCAACTTCGACTACCAGCCCCACCCTGACTGGGGACCTCGGTGCAGATGCAACAGAAACAGCTTCTTCAGACATGGTTCACATGTCCAACGCTCGCAAGCAGGCCATCGTTGGTGGCCTCGCTGGTGCCATCGGCGCCCTCGTGCTAGTCGGTCTTTTGCTATGCTTCTGCCTTCGCCGTCGTCACAGGCGTGATGACGAAGAGGAAGACGAGGAAGATGGCCTTAAGAAGCCCGAAAAAGTACAGAAAGACCTGAGAAAAGCTCCCAGCACCATTCGCCTATGGAGCGATATGGCTCTGGGACGCTCGCCTGCACGCTCCACCCCCGAGATCTCTAGACCGAGAACACCGTCCCCGGTGGATGGAAGCCTCATTCGTGTCAGTACTGAGCACTGGACAAGACCATTCGTGCGAAAAGAAGGCCTTAGGGAGTCCCTAGAACCAGCCCCCCTACGAGTCGTCAATGGCGGTTCATCAAGGTCTTCTACGCCTCAGGAAGAGCGGCAAAATGGGTTTATCCGCAAGCAACGCTCTGCCTTAGCAGCCTTCCTCCAAGATGGGCCTAGAACCAACTCACGGAATGCTGTCAGGCGGGGCCCCATCTCTTACCCCAAGCCCATGGCTGGTGATCCCAAATACTCCAGCAAAGCTACTGTTGATAGCGGCGCTGAGACCCCCAGATCCATGAACTCGATGCCATCAGACACGAGCTCACCTATGGTTGTTCAAAAACCGCCCGAGGATCCATTCTTCCAGTCCACGCCGATGCTATCGACGATGGAGGAGGTCGCGCCACCCATGGGCATGCGCAAATCGCCCGTCGAGCGCACCGTCAGCCATTTTGGCAAGAACGCCAACCCATTTAGAACCCAGGTCGTGCCTTCTGTGGCACTACCGCCCCGCATCTTCAGCTACAGTAACCCTGACATGCGCGCGTCTACCATACGCCCATTGAACGTCAGGAGGAGTAGCATTGGGAGCACTTATTCCCAAAAGACCAGGAGAGATACCGCGGCCACAATGCCTCGGGTGAGCGATCAATTTGATCTCATGATCAGCCCCGATCAAATGCCGCCAGCGTCCGGCATCCTGGCGAAAGCAGCAGAGTACGAGGAGAGGGAGAAGGAGAAGAAGGCAACCAAGAAACAGCAGGAGCAGCAAAAGAAAGAGGAAACACCCTCGCTCGACTCTTCGCCTAATTGGAAGCTGTACGAGGGCACATAAGCTTGGCTCGGCCAGCCCGGGCGCAAGAGGAGGAAGAAAAGCAACACTTGGACGAATTTACGAATTGCGATATACCCCCTTTTGCTAATTTTGCCAAAGGCGACAGCGTGCTGTCGAGCATTACATGCGGTCTTCACCGCTGGCGGACGATATCTGGTAATATCTAGTCGTAGTAATAACTTTTCCTTGGGTCATCAATCACTCTCTTAAAACTTCGACTCTTTTCTCGCCCTTCTTATGAATCACGAAATGTACATTTCTCAAAACGATCGCACAATTTACCAAATGCCAGTGCCCATTGCCATGTTTTTGGTTGCCAGTACGGTACCGGTATCACTGCAAATACTGACAATCTCAGCCCAAAAGGGGATCTGGGCACGTGTTGAGGCGGCGCCTCCGACGCGATCTTCATCCCGGCCATTGTGAGCCTTGCCTCATGCAACTAGAAGCGAGCATAAATTCTACAAAACGACCCATCCAGCCTATCAGGTGCATGCGACGACAGCCCCCCGGTCCCTCGAACGCAATCTCGAGTCAGCATCTCGCGTGCACGGCAGCCAACGGACCACTTTTCCGGCGCGGCAGAATTTCTTAGCCAGTGCTTCACCCTGCTTGGCTCCACCACATGTGGACCGCCGCACTCCTTCGCTGCACTTTGCCATCTGCTAAGCATCGGTTAAAGCTCAGCAAAGCCTTTCGAGCTCTTGACGTTGCCCACGTGCCGCCCTCGACGAAGCCGTCCAGCGTTTCGATATCCCGCGGGCACTCACCACGTGTCTCGCCGTGCTGCTCTCATTCACCACCACGTCTCTCTCACGCCCAGCTTCAGACGGAATCCTCCTACTGCCAAGATGATAGCCTCGTCTGCTAAGCGATGGGCTCGGTCAACCACCCTTCTGGGCGGCGTTCCTGGAGGACGAGAATGCGACGAGAAAGGGTAGCAGCGTAGGTATTAAAAACGCGAGTTCGTCGATTTTCTAGGTAGGAATCGAAGCACAATCGTCCATCTCTTCACTTCTCCTCATTTCTTCTTCAAAAATCCCGCCGGGGTATTCATCTGCCCATCATGGCTGGCACTATGCACGGTCTGGATTGGCTGTTCGCCATCGGAACCCTCTTTTTCCTGCTATCAGCATGGGGCATCGGTGCCAACGATGTTGCCAACTCGTACGCGACGAGTGTATCTGCGAAATCTTTGACCCTGGTTCAAGCCGGATGTTTGGCCGTTGTCACCGAGTTCGTCGGAGCCATTGCTCTCGGACAACAAGTCACCAGCACCATTCGTTCGGGCGTCTTCAAGATTGAGCCGTTCGAGGGCAGCCCTGGTGTGCTTATTCTTGCGAACGTGATTGCTGAGATCGGTCAGTCGTTTTGAACGCTCTCAATCGATACAAGTTGATTGACATTGATTGTACAGGCTCTGCCACCTGGCTCACTATCTGCACCAAGTTGGGCTTCCCGGTCTCCACCACACAATCCATCGTTGGAGCCCTTGTCGGAGTTGGCATTGCGTCCGAGATCTCCGTCAACTGGGGATGGAAGTCTGGCTCGGTCTCTCAGATCGCAGCCTCTTGGGGCATTGCTCCTTGCATCGCGGCTGGCTTCGCTGCCATCATCATGATGAGCATCAAGATCCTCGTACACTGGCAGAAGGACCCGCTCAAGGCTGGTCTCAGGGTGATCACCTTCTACTACGGTCTGACTGCCGGCATTCTCACCCTGTTCATTGTCATCAGCGGTGGCCATGGCATCCCTACCCCAGAGGAGATGGGCACTGGCAAGGTCGTTGGTATCATCCTAGGCGTGTTCTTCGGCGTTTGGGCTTTCTCTGCCACTTTCTTCCTGCCCTACTACTACCGCAAGTAAGTTTATGCCACGCAAGACGCACGACTGAACATATATTGACAATAAGACAGGCTCATCAGGGAAGACAACCGCCTCCGCATCTGGCACATCCCCATGGGCCCTCTTCTCTGGAAGGAGAACCCTACCCTTTACTGGCCTGGCAACCCTGAAGGCGCCATCGTCCCCGACTACTACTCCCCAGAGGACAAAGGCAAGGAAACAAACAAGAGCACCCCTGCAGACCACAAGCTCTACGAAGACGAGAAGACCGGCAAGGACGCCTCCGCGCCCGTGGCCTCCACCCAGCCCGCCGGCAGTACCGCCGACTCGGAAGAAGACCACAGGCGCACCGACCCGGACACCGCGTCCGCCCACGACCGCCAAAAGTCGCTCGCGGCCGTCGACGCCCTGCCCTTCCTGCACCCGCGCCGCCTCTGGGCCACCGCCCGCATGCTGCTCACGTACGGCGTCAAGCAGGACATCATCGGCCACCAGAGCAAGGGCCTCGAGGCCGTCCACGCGCGCGCCCCGCAGTTCGACAACAAGGTCGAGTACCTCTGGACGACCGCGCAGGTCTGCAGCGCCATGATCATGTCCATCGCGCACGGCGCCAGCGACGTCAGCAATGCTATCGGGCCCTTCACGACCGAGTACCAGACCTGGCAGTCGGGAATCACGTCCGCGAAGACCGACACGCCCACCTGGATCAAGGCCGTCGGCGGCTTGACGCTCGGCGTCGGCTTCTGGACGTACGGATACCGTGAGTCGTCTGCTCTCCCCAGAACACAGAGACCCTTTGGCTAACGATTTTCCCCATGCAGACATGATGCGCTCCCTCGGCAACAAGCTGACGAAAACCTCTCCCACGCGCGGCTACTCGATGGAGCTGGGCGCGGCGATCACGGTGCTCTTCGCGTCGCGCCTGGGCCTGCCCGTCTCGACGACGCAGTGCATCACGGGCGCGATCGTCGGCGTCGCCATGACGAACGGCGACGTCCGCAGCCTGAACTGGAAGCAGTTCGGCAAGATCTTCCTCGGCTGGGTGCTGACGGTGCCCGCTGCGGGCTTGATCAGTGGGCTGTTGATGGCGATGGCGCTGAACACGCCGCACTGGGGTCGTTGATGGGGATTGAACTGCTGTTGGGTTCGGTAGAGGGGATGCAGGGTAGCGCGGTTTGCGTGTCCGGTGCTTAGGAGCGATTCATTCTTGAGGTCGTGTACTCCCGAGACGCTCGCTATTTCGAAAGTTTGTATTTCCATACACTAAAAGTTTGGAGCCGTGTCGCGATTTGGCACCACTTCACTTTCCACGCTCGCAACAGCCTCGCCCAATAGTTTCGAAAGTAATGTGGGCAATGGCCGCTGAATGAACGGCGTCGGAGCAACTCGGGCGTGCTCTGAGTACCATGTGATTCATCGTCATGGCCGTATATGTCCGAATGACGAATCACCGGGAAGAAACAGCTTTGCGAGGCAGCATAGCGCCCTAGGTACCTGTGAAGAATGTTGTCGAACAGACGGTTTGGAACGTATGAATCACCATTTGGCCGAGGTGGGCAGTCACTTCATGCTGCAGGGAAGCGTTCAAACCTCAACGCCACTGGTCGTCCCTTGCCGGTGGCTTGTTGGCGTTATAAGGACCGGAAGACAGAACGCAGACTGCAGAGTGCGGGAGACATTGGGATATTTCTGAGATGCAGGAGCTACAATGCTCGAAGTGATAAAGAGAGCAGGCGAAGTCGGAAGAGTTGTACGTTTGCCAAATGTCAAGTATATATATGCTGTAACACCTCTAAGCTCTATAGGAGACATTCGACACAGTCGTAACTTCAGTGTCGCCGATTTGAGATCCTCATGGAACAATGTCTGGATAGCGTTAGCCCCTAGCTCAGTAATCTTAAAACCTAATTCCACGAGGCTCTCATTGAAGTGTGATCAATTCAGAGATAGTGAGAAGATTGTGTTGAGCTGGCGTGAAAGCATGGCCAACCTGGCATACAATGCCGGTTGGCCGGATCTTATGGCCCCAGCCGCTGTCATCAGGACACGAGGTGTTGGGAGGGAGAGGGGATGGAGCGCTTACATGAGGTCTGTTCGCTGTGTGATACTTGTTGGTTAGCGTGATATGCGCAACGCGACTAGCGCGGATATGCTTGCTGAGATCATGAACAAGATTAAACCACGTGGTGGTTGTATAGAGGAGAGTAAATGAAGTACGAAGACTTGATGAGACGAGACGTCGCGCGGGAGCTCCCGCGCACGCCGCCCTTCCTTTTTGGAGGTTAGGGCTCTCGGATTAGAGACCCGCGGTGATGGAAATTGGTAAGCGCGTATTGGCATTTTGTCGATGTGACTCGACTTCAGGTCTTCTTGACAATTGTGAATAGATTTGATCATTGTATACACATTAGTCCTGACGTCGCATATCTGGGACGCTCGTTTCCTTTCTCCTTCGTGTTAAGCGAGCGGCGTTCTTGCGCCACCAGCTTGCAGCGTCTGGACCATGTCAGCGAAGGATGTCGACCTAACCGGGCTGCCCACCGCAGCACCATCTGCGCCCTCCAATGGACCACTGCGCTTCGCAGACGTGAGTGCGATATAACACAATCATTGAAGCACTCCAAGCTAAGCCGACATGACCCTCGAAGGTCGCAGTGACAGCGACGACTCGCGAGTTCCAGGGCATATACCGCGGCAAGCAATACCATCCTCCCGACTTCCATTCTACACTGGAGCGCGCTGCCAAAGCCGGGGTGAAAAAAGTGATGTTGACTGGGATGTCGCTGCAGGACGTCGAGGTCAACCAGTCATTGGTCGCGAGCAACCCCGGGCAATGCACGCTGACCATTGGCATCCATCCCTACCACGCGGCTATCCCAGAACATGAGATCGACGACACGATGCAAGAGCTTGCGAAGCGAGTTGCAGAGGCTCTCGCGCAGGTACCTAGCCCGATCTCCGCGTTTGGGGAGCTGGGGCTCGACTACGACCGGGTCAACCACGCGAGCAAGGAGTACCAGATCCGCGTGTTCAAGGCCCAGCTGGAGCTTTTCGCCAAGCACGACTGGCAGCTGCCTCTTTTCCTACATTGCCGAGCGGCGTTCGAGGACTTCGTCGATATTATCAAACCCTATCTTCCTAACCTGCCTAAAGGAGGTCTGGTGCACAGCTTCGTAGGATCCGTGGCGGAAATGCAGACGCTCGTGGACCTCGGCCTCGACGTTAGCGTGAATGGATTCAGCTTCCAGGACCGCGATAGCTTGGACATGGTCGCTGCGATTCCATTGGAGCGGCTTCAATTGGAGACGGACGCGCCGTGGGGCGAAATCAAAGCCACGTCCAACCTCGCCAAGCGATACTGCATCAACGCCCCTCCGCTGCCCGCGAGCAAGAAGCGGGACAAGTGGGATGCGGGCAGCATGGTGAAGGAGCGCAACGAGAGTTGCAGCATGCACACTGTGGCCTTTGTGGTCGCTGGGCTCAAAGGCTGTTCGGTCCAAGAGGTTGGCGAGGCAGCGTGGCGAAACTCAGCCGGGATGTTCGGATTGGCCGATGTAACCCTCGGGCGGGATTAAGCATGCTAAACGGCGCCTCCGCAATTCGATCGCCTTGGTCCAAGGCTCAGGACGGTGCATACCCCGGATGCCTTATCTCAGGTAGCGAGAGCGAGTCAGGATCTCGGGGTGCATGATAGCCAGACAGCACCGCCTGGCTGCCCGTGTCGCCACTCATGCGCTTGGGCCGAGAGGCGAAGATGGGGCAAGCGCATGGAAGCTGCGTGGGATCTGCTCGAACATGCGCCGGCCCTGCTCCATGGCCCACCTCCGCTCCACCAATGGCTTCAGGTCTTTGTCCTCTGTAGCTAGCTCACGGCACACAGCGGCGCGGGCCGGAGAATTCAACCTCACACAGACGTCAGCATCCTCTGCGCTTCAAGCATTGTGGCGCTCTCGTCAGACATCACCCTGCAAACAGAAATCATGCGATAGGAGCTGAGCGAGCGAGATTTGCGCTGCCTTCGAGTGTTATCTCGCCTGCACGACCGGCGGGTGTCTGTGAGGGCAGGCGCAGCGCCGCAGCGCCGTCTTCTAGACCAGGGTCCGAAGCACCTTATCGACAGTGCCGAGAGTCTAGGGCCGTCCACTTGTCCCGCTTTGGCATGTCGTCCGGATACTCTGCCGCCGCCAGGCCGTTTGAGCGTGCGAAAATCGAGCACTAGACCCCGCGCGCAGACGACGGCCTTGCGCGCTGCCCTCTGATACGCCGTCGCGGCGGACAAGAAGCACTTGGCTTCACACCGGCAGGCGGGCACGCGACACTACGTAGGCCACGTCTAGGCGAATTTCTGATAAGCCGCGGTGCTCAGGACCGTCGAGATTCTGCGCAGGCCGAGCCAAGCAGGGTTCTTATCGACCTGCTTCTGCCCTACCTACCCTCGCTTCACACCAGACTTACAGACCTCGTCGCACTACTTATTCAACATATCTGGTTGTCAGAGCTCGGCTGCTTTTGCGCGGAGCTTCCTCCAGGCCTCAGACCAGCACAATGGCAACAAGCAACACCACCGAAGTGGCTCAACCAGAGCCTTACCACGACGTCAGTGCCGACAAGCAAGACGCTTCGAAGTCTGGCAGCAAAATCGACAACAGCATTCTGCCAGAGCCTCATGGCTCACATAACATGCAGCAGAGGCACCATGATACCTCCGACGACAAGAACGATTACACCGTCGATGTAGAAAAAGGTGGAATGTCTCCCGCGCGGACCCAGAGCGAGTCCCGCGACCACTCCGAGGAGCCGAAGACGAGAAACGCGATGCTCTGGAAAAAATACCGGCCTTTCGTCCACGCCGCCATCTGGCTCATCATGACCGGCTGGTGGATCGCTGGCCTGGTCTTGCACCGCCCCGGCACACCGAACCCGAAGAACTGGGTGGTTCCGTTCCTCCTCTGGCTCGCGATCACCATTCGCATCGTCACTTTTTACATCCCCATCTCAATCGTGTACAAGCCCATGCGTTTCCTCTGGAAGAACACCGTCTCTCGTGGTATTAGCATGATTCCTGAGAAGCTCCGCCTTCCTCTCGGTGCTCTCGGCACCATTGGTGTGATGCTGCTGGGTGCCTTCGTGACCGAGGAGAGCGGCGACAACACCCGTGAGAACCGCGCGATCAGCTTGCTCGGTCTCGCGGTGTGCATCTTCGTGCTCTGGGCCACCTCGCGCAACAGGAAGGCCATCAATTGTGAGTATCTTAGCACAATCTCTGCGCTTCGCCGATGACATCACTGACATATCCTCCAAAGGGCACACGATCATCATGGGCATGGTGAGTAGATTCGCGGCGCGTCAACGTGACTTCGTCAATCGTACAGTACTGACACAAACAGCTGGTGCAATACATCATCGCGCTCTTCGTGCTGCGCACCAAGGTCGGCTTCGACATTTTCAACTTCATCTCCCTGCTCGCGCGCGAGCTGCTCGGCTTCGCGGGCGACGGTGTCGTCTTCCTCACCGGCGAGTCTGTGCTCGAGCTCGGCTGGTTCCTGACCAACGTCATCCCTGCCATCATCTTCTTCGTCGCCTTCGTGCAGATGATGTACTACTGGGGCGTGGTCCAGTGGTTCATCGGCAAGTTCGCCGTCTTCTTCTTCTGGAGCATGCGCGTGTCCGGCGCCGAGGCCGTCGTCGCTGCCGCCACACCCTTCATCGGCCAGGGCGAGAGTGCTATGCTCATCAAGCCTTTCGTCCCCTACCTCACTAAAGCCGAGATCCACCAGGTGATGGCCTGCGGTTTCGCGACCATCGCCGGTTCCGTGCTCATCGCCTACATCAACCTCGGCCTCAACCCGCAGGTCCTGGTCTCCAGTTGCATCATGTCCATCCCGGCCTCGCTCGCTCTCAGCCACCTGCGCTACCCCGAGGAGGAGGAGACGCTGACGGCCGGCAAGATCGTTGTGCCCAAGGACGACGTGACCGAGTCGGCCAACGTGCTCGAGGCGCTGGCCAAGGGCGCCTGGCTCGGCATCAAGATCGGCGGCATGATCATCGCCACCCTGCTGGTCATCATCGCGCTGCTGAACCTCGTCTCCGGCCTGCTGACCTGGTGGGGCCGCTACCTCAACCTGACGGGCGACTACGACCTCACCGTCGAGCTGATCGTCGGCTACCTCTGCTACCCGATCGCCTTCCTGCTCGGCGTGCCCCGCGGCCCGGACCTCATCAAGGTCGCGCGCCTGATCGGCCTCAAGATCGTCGCTGTAAGTCTCGCCGAACACCTAGAACTCCCCGTAGCCTGAAGACTAACGCTAACCGCAAACAGAACGAATACGCCGCCTTCGATCAGCTTGCCAGCATGGAGACCTACCAGATGATGAGCGACCGCTCGAAGCTCATCGCGACCTACAGCCTGTGCGGCTTCGGCAACATCGGCTCGCTGGGCACGCAGATCGGCGTGCTGTCGCAGATCGCGCCCGGCCGCACGGGAGACGTCGCCAGCGTCGCCGTCTCCGCGCTCGTCACCGGCATCCTGAGCACGCTGAGCAGCGCCGCCATCGCGGGTCTGCTGGTCAACGACGAGGGGGCGATTCTCAACGTTTAAGGACTGGTTGGTTTTTTGGGCGAGGTGTGGTTCGTTGTGTTGTGCGGGATGAAGCGCGACATATAGCCAGCCAGCCAGCCCTGTTTGTGCACAAAAAGTAACGACGCCGTTCGTTCCCTGATCGCTCGCCCACGTGAGGTCTTTCCGAGCTCGCTTCCGCTGTCTGTGCACGCCGTACCGTCTCGTTGCCAGTCGAAAGTGATCGCAGACCCCAGCGTCTTCCCTCTCGCGTCGAGATGCTTTTCACGAGATCCGTCCGCCGATGCCGATGCCGTTTTTCTCGAGATGCCGTGTCGGGCGTATCTGTCAGTCTCCTCTGCGGTCCAGCAGCAGCAGGCAGGCAGGCAGGCAGGCAGGCAGGCAGGCCGCCAGGCGACGGGAGAAATCGTATCGCGTCTCGTCTCGTCTCGTCGCGTCGCGTCGCAGCGCCAAGCCGGTGTCCCGAGATCGAGCGGCCTTCGGCGTCAACTCGTTCTGAGCGGCAACCCGACCCTTCCCGACCAGAGCTTCACGCCACGCAGCAGCAATCTCACGCAGTCAGTCTACCAGCCTCACCACGCCGACGCCGACACCGGAAACCTCCTCGTCGCCCGACTCAAAACTCCGTGGAGCCAGTCCCAACGCCAAACGACCGAGAGCTCAGACCCCCGCCCTCAGCATCTCCTGCTGCGCCATCGTCAGCGCCAGATTCGTCGCTTTGCCCGTGAAGGCCGCGCTGCTCTGGTGCTGCTGCCAGCCGTACGGCATCCAGGCGTCGGCGCCCGCGCCGCCGTCGCACAGCAGGCTGCCGCGCGAGACGGCGCCCAGGACCTTGGGGACGCCGTAGCCGCTGGTGAGCTTGCAGCGGGCCTCGTCGGCGTCGCTGAAGGGCTGGCAGACGAGCTTGAGCAGGTCGAGGGACGTCTGGGCGGGGCCGGCGCGGCGGGCGGGGACGACGAGGAGCAGGTCGACGAGGTCCTGGGTCTGGTGGTGCTGGTCTTCGGGGTTGCGGGAGGGGAAGTCGAGGTTTGCGCGGGCCCAGGGAGGGGGAGCGTGGGGCCGCGAGGGGGCGGGGACGGAGACGCGCAGGAACTGCATGTACTGCGAGAGGGTGTCGCGGAGGGTGCCGGCGACGGGGTCGAGCTCCTGGCAGTAGGCGAGGATGTCCATGTTGTTGTCGACGAGGCTGAGGTAGGGGCGCCACTCGGAGTCCGGGTAGCCGTGGAGTTGGGTTTGGCTGATGCAGTAGAGGAGGATGGAGGCGCAGACGAAGGCGCTGTAGCTGTGGCGGGGGTGTTAGTAGGTGCTGGAGAGAGGAGGTGAGTGATGAGACGTACATGACCGTCCAGCAGTGTCTGATGCTGGCTTGCTCGCCCAGGAAGAGGTACAGTATTCGTGAGGACTGTTTCGCAGCGATGATGCCGTCGTTGAGTATGGCCGCAACCTGGCTGCGTTCCCGCGGCTGCATGGAGTGTTTCTGGCCTTTGAGCTTCGGCCTATAGATGCTCAAGGTCTTGCGGAGGATCAAAGTGATCGCTCCGAGGTGTCCTAGATGGACGTAGCCGAGGCAGACTTTGGTATCGTTCCAAGGAGTCTGCGAAAGCTCGCTCGCTTTCGCTTGCGCTGGTAAGCGGTCGTACCACGCTCCGATCTCACCAAAGAGAACCTGTATGGCCGGTAGTAGTGTGGCCTTGGAATCGCATAGAATGAGGACTCGCATTGCTTTAGCACCAATGACGTAGATGTCGGTGATCTGCGTCGTCACATTTTGTCTGACGGCCAGACAGGGAGCCTCCTCACATTCGGTGGAAACCTTCTCAAAGTCAGCAAGTAAATCGCAAATACGGGTAGGATTTAAGCATACCGTTGATGGCAGCCATAGCTGGTCGTCTGAAGTGCACGCTCCAATGGTCGACTGAAGCCACGCGCGACAGAAAACGAGCGACCGCCATATGGACTGGACCTCGACGTGTTCCGGCTGGCCCATGTCAAAACTGTGAATCCTCATCGCAGAGAACAATTTAGCTGCGAGTGCTAAGCCCAGATCTGAGAAGCGTCATTAGTGCCCGGGCAAGCCGCTCATATCAGACGTGAGCCTCTTACCGAAGTAGAGTAGCGACACGGTCGCCTTCCTGAAAAGATTCGAAAGCCCTAGCAAACCGCAGCACCTCATTGCGGGAACATGCTCGCTGAGCACCCAGGTGCCAATGCGGTCGGAAGCCGCCTGGTAGAAGACATCGGCCACCTGAGCCGGAATCTGGACGCGGTTGAAGGTCGAGGCCATGACCGCGATGGAGAAGACCTCGCACAGCTTCGACTCGGGCAGCGTCCGGCCGTCGGCGACGCTGCCTTGGAATTCTTTCAGAACCTGCTCGGCCTGGGACTCGTTGTAGGCCACGAACGACTGGCGGTTGCATTGCCGGTGGAAAGCGAAGCCTCGCCGGACGGCGTCGATGTGGGTGATCAGTGCATGTTGCTCCGGAGAGGCGTAGGGCGAGACGTATGCGGGCGTCCTATTTGTGGGCGTTTTGTTGGGCGAAGCGCTGGAATCTGAGGCTGGTGTGGGATATGCCGACGCGCCATTGCTGTGGTTTGATGATGAAAACGCCGGGAAGAGGGCAGACAGTCCAGGCAGCTGGAGCCCATCACGGTATGCTTGCTGTGGGTTTGATCCGCCGAAGGGAGAATGGCTCGCTGCCGACGACGGGAAGGAGCTGCTGCGATTGCGGTCTATCAGGTGCACCAGCTTCGCAGCCTCGTCGGTCGGCAATGAGGGCGAGCGGATGGGGGGAGTGGGAGTTGGGAGGGCCATGGCGTGGTGCAGGCCAGCCGCGTAGCCGCGTAGGCCGGTGAGTGAAGTGCGATTGACAGGAGCAGCGTTGGTAGGTATGGCAGTCCGCCCGCTGCGCACGTCAGGTGGAGGCCGAAGCAGAGCGCCACGGTATATAAGCAACGGGGGCAGAACGCGCCGGCAGCGGCGACCCTGGCGCGGGTGAGGTGTGGGTGTGGGTGCGGGCGTGGGCGTGGGCGTGTGCCTGCCTGTCTACTTCCCCGGCGCGGCGGCGGTTCGCCATGCGGCAACGGGCTCGACGGCGACGACAGCTCGGGCGGGCACAGAAGTTGCGAGATCACGGGGGCCGCCGGGCCAGGGACGCTGCGCAGGCAGGGCGGGCGTGGCATCGGCCTGCACGCCGACCGCGTTCTGGACCCCGTCGCGCCCGTGTTCGACCCATCGGCCCTTCGCTGCTGCGCTGCTGCGCTGCTTCGAGCCCTCGGCGCCCGGAGCCGGCATCACACCACCACCGTGAGTCGACCACGCTCCGCACCACGCCGCGCTCGCTGCACCGCTGCCCTCTGCCCGCGCCGCTCACGGCATCTGCACGCAACACCTGCTGGGAACGCGGCCTCGCAGCTCGCCTCTCGCCCGCCCGGCTGGGTTCGCCCTGCGCTTCGCTTGTCGGGGAAGCGGCCGACGGTGCGGCGGTGGGGAGGCGAGCAGGACGGCGTGGAGGCTCCCGCGTGGCGGGACGCTGCAGGGAGGCGGCGTGGCAGCATGTCACTTGCAGGCTGGGGGTGGATTCCGCCGGAGATAGCTTTTGCTGTTTGCGGCGCTTACGGCATCGCAGCCGTTTCACCTCGCGCGCTGCCGGTGACATGCCGTGCGCACATCGGCCTGGGCGGTGCGTCGTTGCACACTGACAGCCCCGAACAGACCTGCGCGTGACGAAGAAGTGGCATCTTGTCCGCGGAGAGGGCAACAGGCAGGAGATGTGACCGCACGATGACTTGCCCCATACCGTGGTACTTCTCGATCACGAGCTCTGCCCGAGCAGCGTATCAACGGTACCTTACCTCACGGTACCTTCACAACAATGCAGGTTAAGGTTCACGGCGACCACTCCACGCGGCACGCCCTGCCTGATGGGGTGTCTTGAGGTATAATTAGTCATGGCGCTCATATCACGCTTCAAATGTACTGCGACTTCGTCTCCTTGGCGCTACGTGCCGCAATGTCAACAGAGAGTACGTACAGTGGTGTCTGTTATCGCTTCGGAGACACACGAGTCATTCGACATTTGCTTGTTCGTAGCTGGATATGTAGCACGTGACGGATTCCTTCATTAACATCGCAACATGACCTCTACCCCTCTCACTTCCGATTCCACTCCACGACCTCCGCAAACTTGACCCCGCTGCCCCCAAAGATATCCAGCGCGCTGCCAATCGTCAAGTCCACCTTGCCACCGCTCAACTCCTTGACCAGCTCCAGGTCCGCCAGATCCCTTCCGCCGCCCGCGTACGTGACGGGAATGGTGCAGATGGACGACAGCAGCCGCACGAGCTCGGTGTCGATGCCGGCCTGCTTGCCCTCGACGTCTGCGGCGTGGATGAGGAATTCCGCGCAGTGGGGTTCGAGGAGGGCGATGTTTTCTTTGGGGGTTTTTGTCAGATCAAAAGATAGGAAAATCTTAAGGTATCAACGAGAGATCACTCACCTTTCGTGATGGGGAAGTCGGTGATGGTCTGCCACTTGTCCATCGCCACGCGCCACCCGCCTTCCACCCGGCGGCAGCTGAGGTCGATGACGAGCTTGCTTTTGTCGTTGTCGAGCGCGGCGAGGACGGATTGCAGGCGGTCGAGGGCGAAGGTGCCGGAGGGGAAAAGGAAAGACGTGATGATGACCTACCGCGATGGGAACAGAATCGTCTCAGCTGTCTGTTTCTCGTTGGGTTCGCAGGGTAGTTTGCGAAAGTGTAGATTTTATCGATGCAGAAATGTAGATTTCGATTGAGCAAGAAGAGACAGGATAGAACCTACCTTCTCAGCGCCCGCCTCGATCCACTCGCGCGCGTTGGTGTCTTTGATGCCACCTCCGACCTGCAAACCCTGCGGCCACGCCTTGAGCGCCTCTCTCGACGCTTGGTCGTTGCCCGGACCAAGCATGATTACATGGCCGCCTCTAAGGTCGTGCTTGCGGTACAAGTCCGCGTAGTACGCAGCGCCATGCTCTGACGTGAAGTTCGTCTGCAAGTCCGCCGAAGTCGTCGTCAGGGTGCCGCCGACGATTTGCTTGACGGCGCCCGCGTGCAAATCGATGCAAGGACGGAACTTGGTCATTTTCGTTTGCGATGTGATTTTTTTTATTTGCTGTAATCGTTGTAGGAACGAAGTGCCACTCAGTGCCGAGCGCCCAGATCATCTTCGAGTCAAGCCGCCAAGTACAAGAACTTTTGCCAGACCCGGCGCTCGGACCACCTCTTCCTTCCCCAGGCCAGCCAGACTTTTGAAGATATGCCGGCCGGACTTCAAGGCTCTTTGCAGCGCGCTGTAAATTGCGCATGATATAGCAGGTCTCGGACCAAAACAAATCAATCAAAATGGCTCTCGCGATCGGCAAGAGGAAAAGAAGACAAGACGTCTCCAACGACCGGAACGCAGACGCAAACGACTCAGACGACGACGCCGCCGCGCGGGCGCTCTTCCAGCGCGCTTTCGAAAAGAAATTCAAACCTCTAGAGAAAACCGAAAAATCCAAAGAAGAAGCCGAACCAAATGCAGACTCTGAAGATGACGAAGAGGAAGAATCCGACGTCGCCTCCAACTCCGGCTCCGACTCATCAGACGCCTCCGACGCCTTCAGCGGCTTCTCCGCCACCTCCTCATCAGACGACGAGCAAAACCCCAAGCCCCAAATCGAAGTAATCACCGACTCGACCCCACGCCAAACCCGCGACCGCGCCTCCGAAAAACTCCTCAAGCGGCAATTCATGTCCGCCAAACCCCCCTCCACCAGCTCCACCCCCAGCTACCCAATCCCTCACAAACCCTCCACCACCGCCGCAAGCGCCGCCGCCCAACCCGACGACGACGCCTCCGACATCCAAAACGACCTCGCGCTCCAGCGCCTCCTCAAAGAATCCCACCTCCTCGACGCATCGACGTTCTCCGCCTCGGGCTCCGCCTCGTCCGCGCCCGAAGGCAGCGCGCGGCAGCGCGCGCTCGACATGCGCATCCGCGACCTGGGCGGGAAGAAATCGCACCTGGCGCAGGAGAAGATGCCGCTGGCGATGCGGCGGGGGATGGCGGCGAAAGCGGCGGGGCGGGAGGGGAAGAGGCGCGCGGAGGCGAGGGAGAGCGGGGTTGTGCTGGAGAGGTTTGGGGGGAAGGGCGCTGCTGGTGCGGGAGGGAGCGGGGGAGGAGGGGCCAAGGAGAGGCCGAAGGCGAAGAGGGCGATTGGGACGGGTGGGCCGGGCGTGGGGACGTTTAGGGGCGCGACGTTGAGGCTGAGTAAGAGTGATGTTAGGGGGATTGAGGGGGGTGGGGGGAGGGGTGGGAAGGGTGGTGGGCGCGGGGGGAAGAAGAGGAAGGGGGGAATGAATTTTGGGTCTGGGTTTTAGGTGGCGAGGGGGGTTGGGTTGTGAGGTTTCTTGCATTGAGAGCGAGATGGGGCGGGGTAATATTTTGTGCACTAGCGTGGAGGCATCGATGCATTGTCAGACTGGAATAAGTTCCATTCAATCAAATATCCTGTGCGCGTTGATATCGTCTTGTAAATCATGAGCCAGTCGTCCCCAAACCCGCCACTGATGCCTATCCTGGGCTCCTAGCGGCTACACCCAAAACGCCGAGTAATCAAGCCCTTTTAGTCAACAGACATCCACTGCGAAACACATTAGCAAATATCACGGTCAATCGGCAAAGTACACCGCTACTCACATATCCTCCACCCAAAAGCATAATGAGCACGACGGCAGTCAAAACGCCGGCTCCAGCCTTATCCTTCATGGTGATCTCGCCCGGAGCATTATCCACATGAGAGCTCGAGCCAGAACCCGCGGAGTAGTCGCCCTTACTCGTGCCGCCAGTCTTGTTGCTGACCGGCCCGCTGACCTTCTGGATCATGTTGCTCTGGATGACTTCGAGGGCGCTCATTTGCTGGCCGACGCCGTACGCGCCGTCCCAGCCTGTTTGCGTCCATTTTGTGCCGCAGGTGGAGCCGTCGTTGCCTCCAGAGCAAGATTGCGCGGCGGCTTGGGCGGACGAGGCGAGGAGAGGGAGGATTTGGTCAGCGGTCCACGGGGCGACTTTTGTTGTTGCGGCCATCCAGCGAGAGAGATAGGCTTTGAAGGAGAGTTGGTCGACGTTGCAATTGTTGTTTGGTTCGCAAGCGACTTCGTACCTGTGTGAAGGCATGTGGAATGAGTAAAGTGAAACGAGGATATCAGAAGTCCCTTCTGCTCACATTGTAGTGCCATTCTGGAAGAAAACCATATTCTCCTTTAGCAAGCCCGTTACACGATCGCCCCATTTACTTTGCTCATCTCCGGTAGTCTATGCCGGTGTTAGTCAAAGTGGTGATGGTAGACTATTTCATGCACTGACCTGATTCCACATGGTCGCTGCACCGAGAAGCATAACGCCACCATTATACGACCATTGTACGTGGTCGAGTTGGGTGCAATTGATGGTCACGTCTGTACCATCGAACACCTGGAAACTGGGACTGACCAGACCCTCCTCCGTCATCCAGTCCCAAACCTTGTCCACCCATTCGAAATATGTACTGTTGCCCGTGTAGGCGCCGAGGCGTGCTCCCAGATTGATGAAACATCCGTTCGAAATGCTGTTCTTGTAGTTATACCCCCTGTTGAAAGAGAAGATTTGCCATCGCAGGCCGCCGCCACATGTCTGCTCGTCCCAACGGCCGGCTTGGCGATTAAACACTGCCTGCGCGAGGGCTAACCACTGAGGTTGGTCCTCAGGAGGATTTTGGAACTTCAGCTCCGCGGCGCTCATGGCTGCGATGCCCCAGAATGCCTGGTCGTCATTTCCAAGATCGCTGGTGCGGTTCGTGGGCTCGTAGTTCCTATCGGGCCCGACTTGAAAGAGCAGGGCCTGCTCGGTGACATCGTTATACGTTGTGTCTCCGGTGTAGTACCAGTAATCTAGAAGGGATCCAAACATGGCGCCTGCCTCCCACCAGTAGTATGGGGGTGGTAGGAGGCCTGGTACTTGTCCTGACTGGTTTCCCACGTAGTATGTCATCATGTTGTGTGCGATTGTGCTCGCTGCTTGCTTGATAGAGTCGTCGCTCCCGAGGTCGAGCTGTATCGCATCGGCACCCAGCACTGCCGCGCCCAGCAACGCCGTCCAGCCGCTGATCTTCATGGTCGTGGCTGCGTCGCAAAAGACGTGGAGGGCTTTGGCAAGTCCCAGACGGCGCAGAAACGATGTGGTGAGGGACGCCGAGGCTACGGCACGAGGACAGGGCCGTCAGTTTGATAGACCCTCTCGAGGGTTGGGCGTAGTGCCCGCGCGTTTCGCTGTGGTGCAGGTGGTGTTTTGCGACCGGAGGTGGGCGGTTCGCGCGCCTTTGATGGCGGAGAGTGGGGTCGGTGTTGATCGCCAGCGCGAATCACAGCGAGGAATGGAGAGTCAAGCGAGCGTGTATTCACAGTGAAGGCGGGTTGAGACGGTATGTGAAAGAGACGAGGATGGGAAGAAACAAGAGGGTGACGACGACGAGGCCGGCTTACCAGGCACGCCTCCGTCCCAAAGAGGCAGATGCCATTCGTGTTGACTGCCCGGCTTCGCTGCAGCAGTGGCAAGCGAGCGCGAATGATTGGTTCCCCACCGCGTGATCCAAAGGCTATTTCGCCCCTGCTCGACTGACCCTTCGCACCCCGTCTAGTGCAGCGATCATCACGTGTCGGCACGGCAGACATTGTGAGAAGCAGCAACAGAGGAGGATGTAAGTGAAGTAAAGTCGAGAGCGGTGGGTAGCGCGACGTCTGCCGTGATCCACTCTTCGCTCATGTCAAGCACTGGAGCCGTTGACTTGGCGTGCTTGTGCAGCCGGCTTGGAGTGAGCACCGACCACCAGCGCCCTGGCCAACGCCTTTTGGCTTCCTGACCAACCATCTTCTTCCTCTTCATACAAATTGCTTTTGCGAAAACGGATTGGTCCAGGTATGTACAATCAAGGTAACGTAAACAATTCTCATGGCAAAGAACTCCAACTGCGATAGCGTAACATGAGAGTGCGGTCGTTCGCCGCAAACGGCATATCGAACATCAACATGTGCCCGCACTCTCAAATAGTGGAGGAGCCCGACTCCTCGCTCACGATCCCGCACGATCATTTTAGCATGCGACCTGGAGTCCGCGAAATACCAGCGTATCACCTCAAGGTAGGAGCTAGTGTCAATGGGCCATCCGAACAATGGACATTCGTTCCATTGCGCTTTCAGATGCTCTTTATTTGTCGCCGGATGCGGGCTTGCTATACCGCCACGGAAACTACAGTATCTACACGCTGTTAGTCTGTTTGCCTCTGCTTCTCAATCGTTGATCATGCGTTCTACCTGTTTCGGAGCAGCATTACCACTTAGCAGCTAAAATGTCGCGCCAACGCCGTTTCGCCCGTCGACGCCAAGAACAGGACGATTTCATCGACGAAGAACCCTACTCTCCCCTTACCTTACGACAACCCGGAGACGAGACTGACACAGACACTATCACCACTGGCGTATCCGAGGAGACCGAAAGCGAAGAAAGTGCTCTCCAACCTTATTCCCACGATGTGCACGTTGCTCGTCGCAGAGAATCCTGGGCTCGTGTGCTCAACACTCTGGACGCCCATGGGGGATTGATAAGATCTAGTGTGCACCATGCAGCCGAGACTAGCGAGAGAGTACTGAATGCTGGACGAACGGTTTTCGAGGAGGCCTCATTTTGGATCCAAGTGTTGTGCACAACCTTCTTCCGCGTGTTGTGGTTGCTCCTACGGGACATCGCGTTCCCCATCCTCTATCTGGGTTTCTATTTTGCAACCCTCTACATCATGGTACATGCTCTAATCGCTGCGCTCATACACGGATGCGGAACAACTGCAAACGCGCTTCAACCTGACGCACCAGTGGGATTTTGCGAACTGTTCAACCCTGCAGCGGGTGGCCGACTCCTGCACGCACAAATTACCAATTTGCTGGATGCCAATCAAGATCTTTTCAAAAATGTCACTGCCCTCCATAAGCCCTTGCAACTCCACATTCCAGACAACTCAGGACAAGGACAGCTTTTGACAGAAATGACGGTTCTGTCGGAGTTTGTGAAGCAGCACAAGGAAGAACTCAAGGGTCACGGGAACCTTATCAAACATGCGAAATCGTCAGAACAATATGCCCTCAACCTGAACACCATGATGAAAAACTTCAAGGACGAGTTCGTCGTGTACCGCTACGAGCTCGTGAAAAAACTCTGCAGGATCCTCGCAGACGCAGAAAGCAGTGAACCTCTGTCTGTATGGCAAAGGCTTTTCTCAGAAGCACTCTACAAAGTCTTCCCTCGGGCATTTGTCCACGACGATTCAGGGCGCCTCGCTACGGAGTACGCGAGAGTCGCCAAACAATTGCTCGAGCTTGACGCCACAGCCGCGCTCATCGACAAGGCCGACCAGATCAACAAATTATTCGGCGGAATCCAGCGGATCGAGATGGAAGCTCACAAGGCTATCGACACCATGCGGATCGCCTGGACCAGCTCTTGCAAGTCAACCTCGACCACAGCCGCAGCCGAAGTCAACAGCTGCTACGTCGACCCCGGCACCGCAATGCGACAATTCGACGCTGCAATGAAACGCACCGAAAGCGCCGTCGTTGCCGTCAAAGAGAAGCGCGGACAACTCGAAGCCGTTCGTAAGCAACTCGCGTACTTGTCCGGACGATTGGACCGTCTGCTCAAAGACGCTTCAGGGGCGGATGCGGTGTTTGAATCACGGCCGCGGCTCTTTGATCTCTTCGAAGACGAAACCCAGGAGGGACTCGACAAGGAAGACATGCACCCGGTGCTTGCGCGGTCGATTTTGCACCGATTCATCGGTATGCTGCGCGAGTCGAGGCGTGCCATCTCGAAGTCGAGGGGAGGTAGACGTGCCTAGGTTGATATCATGATCGAAAAAGCGCCGTCACGACGAGCCAGGTCGCTATTTCGTCGGATTCCTGCTCTTCTGGCGTCTTGGCGGATTTGATGTCATGTAGCTATTTTTTTTAATTTTTTTTGGATGTACTGCGAGTCAGCTTAGGTAATGCTCATTTTAACATGCCTGCTCTCAGATATATTGCCACTATACGGGCGAACCGCGGCCACTGCATCGAACAAATATGGACCCACTTTATTTCGTTCGAGAAAAAGTCACCGTGAGACGTCCTCTCTTGACCATGTAGACGATTGCGCCAATCTCACATGCTCCTATCGCATGGATAGAGTATCATTGGCGGTCGACGCTGCAAGACACTCGATACGCTCGTGCGCCACGCCGAAGATCTAGATCCCGCGATCGAGAACGAGCGTTCGCAGCGTCCATATGCGCCTCCAGAAAGGCTTGTACGGTTGCGACAAACGAGCTAGCGCATGCGTAGGGGTGGCAAGTGAGACTGTGAACCCTGCCACGCGCGCGCCCCGCCGCTGGCGTTGGGTATGACTCTCGTCATCAGGCGGAAAAAGGTTATGCAGAGCTTGGATGTTTGCTCTGCTTGGCTGCGTTTATCTAGGTTGTTGGCTGCCCGACGACGCGCGGTTGTGTGTAGGTGCTGGGTGGGTTAGGGGCTACGGTATTCGAAGGCAGTTTCTCGGGCTTCGATGAGGGGACAGACGGGACAGAACGTGTGGAGTCGCACGTGAGTGGGATTAAGCGAGCGTGTGGAGGCGACAGTCGGATGGGTGCAGGATTGCGTCGACGGCGGCGCGGCGAACACGTCCCAAATGCTCGAAGGGGAAGAGTTGGAGAGGCCCCCCTGCTCCGCGAAACGCACGTCCGGCCGCGTTCGGTAGGGCAGAAGAGGGCGGGCGGCGGCGGCCACCCATCATCTCGGCTGCCGGCCGGCTGCCGTCATATTGATCATACCGCAATATGGGGGGGCCCGCCCGCACTGCCTTCGCCTGTCAGCAGCGCCGCCCAATATCCTCAGCTGCCCTCGAGTCCCGCGCCACGCGAGGCGACTGTCTCGTCCGTGAGCGCGAGCGAGCGAGCGTGCGTGCGTCTGCCCGGCATATCCCTTCTCCCTGCGAAAAACTGCCGAACACGTCCACTCGGTGTGTGTAACGGGCGCCCGCCTCGGTCGCGCCGCCGCCGCATGCATAAGCTCCGATCATATATGCACGTCTGCCATGGCGCGTTAAGACTCGCGATATAGCAACCCAACGGCCGGACCCTGCCTGGCTGCTGCAACCCACACCAGTCCCAGCCTGGGGGCGCCGACTCGGAGCAAGGTCCAGATACCGCAAACCCTGCCTGCCGCGACCACTCGATCGGAAGAAGGCTCTTCACCACCCGCTGCTATATCGAGAGCCTCTTATGGCCCGCCATGGACCGCAGCGCGCTGACACGAAAGCGACAGCGAGACGCTCCGCAGCCTGTCCGACCCTCGACCTCCGGCTCCATCACGGACAGCAGAGCGCGCTCGCCTCACAAACCCTCCTCGGCTCGCAGCAGGTCACAGCCCGCGGCGGAGGCCCTCGAATTCAGACCTCACTCCTCGGGCAAGATTAGGAGGGCGCGCGACAGCAGCGAGATCACGCGGGCGAAGCGCGGGGACGGCGGCGTCTCGCAGCAGGAAGAGATGACGGCGGCAGAGGACGACAGACAGTCGCAGCACTTTACTGTGGGCGGCGTCGGGGCTGGAGGAACACTATATCTGACGCCGAGTCGTCTACCTCCGCCGCAGTATACGCTGCCCCCAATCATTCCAGGCCGAGTCGCAGGACGCGACTCGGTCAAGACGGTATGGCCGAGCGCGCGAACTAGCAATGTCTCTGCTGGTAGTGGTGCGCGGCCGAGGGGAAGAGGAAGCGCCTACGATCACAAAGTCCCCGTTCCACCTGTGAGTATCGCGAATGTGGGCGCGAAACGACGACCACGAAGCCATTCGTTCTCGACGCTCAGCGAACACGAGAAATCGCGTGCCCCGACGCTTAATTCGACGGACGTACAGGATTTCCGCTTTTTCCTGAATGGCAAGAGACGCTCGCAGAGCCAGAGACCTAAGAGCTATATGAATCTGGGAGAAGGACTGCTGCAACATCACATCCCACATTACCGACTGGGCACTCCTCGGTTCAGCGCGAGGGGAACCGCGTATCTGCATAACTCAGTGTACACGATGACCACCTCTGCCGACGACGCCAACTCTTCGATGTTTTCTCGATCCGAATACGACAAGCTCTTCCCTGCTCCCCCGGGACGTCCCATGAGCGGCGCAGGTTCTACATATCCATACGATACGAATCAGACGACACCCACCCGTACACCACCCAAAGACCGGATGTCTCTGCTGGCCCAGTCCGGGGTAAGGACCTTCGTTTTCGAGAAGATACAAGCAAACCCCAATGATCCCGCTACCGTGCGATTTTCGGCGCAGACGGGCAAGCTCGCGGCCGCGACGCCTGCCCGTCTCATCGCGCAGATCACATCTCCCGATATCCTCGACTACGAGCTCCTGTCAGATTTCTTCCTCACCTACCGCGGGTTCCTATCAAGCAATGACCTCCTGGAATACCTCCTGGCGAGAATGCGATGGGCCCTTGGCGATGCCGCTGATTCCGGACGCATAGCACGCGTGCGGACATTCGTTGCTCTGCGCCATTGGATCCTGAACTACTTCCAGGACGACTTCTTGTACGATCTCCAGATTCGACAGCGCTTTTGCGATCTCGTCAACCAGATGTGCACCGAACTTAGCCAAAGGCCGGACAAAGGAGGTGGCGATTTGAATATTTTGGGCGAGTTGAAAAAGTGCTGGAGACGGACATGCGCGCTTTTCTGGCAGATCCCAGATGCGATGGAGACTGCAGTTGGCTCGGTGATATTTCCTGGTGGTGATCAGGGGGAGGATGCACAGGTCAGGGCGTCACTGCTCGCGTCTCCTGAGGCTGCACAGCAGGAACTTGTGGGTGACTCACAGCAAGCTGCTCTCGCGCCTCAAGTCGCCGCAGAAACCGGCTTGCACGGCTCGTTTCACCGCGAACCCAGCATGGACGTGGCGGATTCGGGGAGAAGTCCCGTTGCTTCGATGCACACACCAGGTTCGCCGATGAGCGACTTCAGCCTTCAAGTCGTCTCATGCTCAGTGCCGTTCTTCAGCACTCACCGACAGCCTCCTAATCCGCTCAAGAAAGTACTCGCTCCTAGACCTGCTGGATCACGGATACATCCACCCGTCTCGCTGGGCCAGCAAAGACCTTCGCACCAGCACAAACGCAGCGGTAGCTTCTCAGATGCGCTGAGAGATGAAAGAACCCCGCTACCGTCAGCGAAGATAGACAGCGAAACGCTGCGCGAGCTGCCCAACATGACTCTTACCGCGGGTCTTGTTCGTGGCCTCATCCTGCAGCCTTCTTCAGCGCAAGTCAACGTCCTCGTCCCAACCACCCCTGGTCCGGCACCATCTGAACCTCGGCGTCCGACACGCGCTGTGACGATTGACGAGCCTTCCAATGTCCGGAACAGCCAGCAGCATCTTGGCGTCAAGAGGATCGTTGGCGACATGCGCCGGGCGTTGAGCACTCGCAAACAAAATAAGTCTCCTGCTCGCAGCCAGAAGTCTGCAAGCTCGTCCAGCTCTAAATCTTCAAACCCCACACGAGAAGGTCCGAAACAGGAAACGAACACAAAACCGGCTGTCACCTGGGAACCGTCAAAAGGACCTCCTAGAACTGATACGCTCGGCCAAGCTGCTGCAAAAGCATATGAGGAAGCCAAGCGAGCTGAGGACGCACCGAGAGATTCGCAAAGCACCCCTCGTCCGACCGCGTCTGCCCATGACAGCGTCAAGCCTGACGAGATGGGCCTACTCAAACGGCCTGATTTCGACCGAGCGCTCAGCCAAGTCACTGCGAGCAGTCAGTCAATCATGATTGTAGACGCCACTGGTCCTCAAGACATGCCTGTCATCTCGCAGAGCTTGCCATCAGTGAGTACCTGGTCGAGCACCATGACACCAGCACCGCTGTTGTCTCGCAGCCCGGGCGGGGAGCGTCTTGGGCAAGATGACTATTTCGGCGGCTACCACAACGAGCACCCGGACGTCAAGCCCGTCGTTGCCCACGACGAGTACCGCCAGTCATCCCAGCCGTCGTTACATGGCCTGCTATCATTGCCCGACAACTGGAGAATCACACGCACTGGCATTCCCTACGAGTACAACCCGTCCGAGATGCCTGCCCGCGCCCGCAAGTCTTCTGGCGTGCAGTCGCCTGCCTTTGACATGCCTCCCATTCGAAACCCCATCCGCCGCGTGCCCGGTGGCGACTTGAAGGGTGTAGGCCACGTCCACGATCTCGAATCGGAGCCTCGCGTGCAGTCGACAGCCAGCATGTCCACGCTCTCAAGATCTTTGCCGAACGAGTATGACTTGTCTGGCACGCACTTCTCTGGCCAGGGTCTTCCGATCCACATTGCAAGCCTGCCGGCTCGCACAGGACCCAAAGAATCACTTGGGCTGTTGGACACGCCCTCCCAGCCATATATCAGGAAGTCGATCAAGGAGGACGCATGGAGGCTTGCGAAGATGCACGACAGCTCGCCCGGGGGCGGTGTCGAAGACGCGCTGCTGAAGTTGGAGGGAAGATACGCTGGACGGCGCGCAAGCACACAGGGATTGTTCGGCAGCTCACTGCGTGAGTCTGGCGCTTTCGCCAATAGTCCGGGCCTCACACCTGCGGCAAAAAATCACGAAGACATCATGATCGGCGACATGGACCTGCTCAGCCCGACCACCGACCGCCAGGGAGCGAGCATCTACCGTCACTCTGCCTCTGACATTTCCACGCCGAGCCGACGTAACACTGCGTCCGAAGATGCCGAGGGTATCTACGAGATGGACGACCTGGATGAGAGCTCTACATCTCCTGTCTTGCAGAGGGCCAATCGCATGACCATGTTCCCCATTCCCAGCGTTAATTCTACGCGGCCGTCTTGTGACGAACCGAACCAGCCATCCCATGCGGCACCTGACAATCTCGTCCGCCAAGCGACTAGCAGGGCGCTGAACTCGGACAGCGACGGTTCGAGGCCGGGCGCTTCGCAAATGTCTTTCCTCTTGGACGACAACCAGAGCTTGAGCGAGATCTCCACAGACCTCACAGATGGATCAAACGGTATGACCAACCTTGGCGTTCGAAGCTTCTTCTTCGATGACACCATTGAAGAGGAGAGTTCGCGACAGCCCTCCCTACAGCCTCCGTTTAGTCCACAAGCGACATCAGGTGCGCCGGTTACAGCTTCGCCAGAGCAGAAGATTGTGGTTCAGTCGCCGGATGATGAGCACAACGACATGATGGAGACGCCACGCAAGCCCAAGACTCCCACCAACGGACTGGAAAAGCAACGGCTGCACCCATCTCAGCCTGACTTGCAGCCAACGGACAGCGCAATTGAACAGGAGCCGACCGCACATCTTCCTTTCATCTTCGGCTACAGCTCCTCTGTGATTGCAGAGCAGCTCACCATCATCGAGAAGGACGCCCTTGACGAGGTCGACTGGAAAGACCTGATCGGCCTCAACTGGCACCAGAACCCACCACCCGTGCGAAACTGGGTAAGCTACCTCCGCAGTAGCGAGAGCGACAACGGCATCGACCTCGTGATCGCGCGCTTCAATCTAGTCGTCAAATGGATCGTCTCCGAGCTCGTCCTCACCAAATCCACGCCCGAGCGCGCCCGCGCCCTCACCAAATTCATCCACATCGCCAGCCACGCCCTGCGCCTCAAGAACTACGCCTCCACCTACCAGATCACCCTCGCCCTGCTCTCGTCCGACATCACGCGCCTCAAGCGCACCTGGCTGCTCGTCCCGACGCAGGAGAAGACCACGCTCGCCCGCCTCGAGCGCCTCTGCCAGCCCGTCAAGAACTTCGCCGCCCTGCGCGCCGAGATGGAGGCCGCCTCCCTCGCCCACGGCTGCATCCCGTTCATCGGCCTCTACACCCACGACCTCATGTACAACGCGCAGAAGCCCGCGCGCATCAACCCGGCCCCGCCCGGCGCCGCGCCCTCCGCCGCTCGCCTTGCGCCCCGCGGCCACGAGAGCTTGATCAATTTCGAGAGGTACCAGACGAGCGCGGCGATCGCCAAGGGTCTGCTGCGCTTGCTGGAGAGCAGTGCGCAGTACGGGCTGAAGCCCGAGAGCGAGTGCTTGAGCAGGTGTCTCTGGCTGGCGGCGTTGGGAGATGAGGAGATTGCGGAGAGGAGTCGGGGGCTGGAGTGAATGAAGGCTTTCGGCCAAACGTTGGGGATCCATCTCTGATTGCTAATTTCTTCTGGTCACATTTTGGGCTGTCCTTTGGACTAATTCTTGCACTTTTGAGCGTCGGCGTTCTTTTGCTTTTGGATCTACGGAGCTGCCCATTGGGTTGGATTGGATTGGAGTACGAGCGGGGAGAAGGACAAGTGAGCGATTATCGCGCCACATACCATATTACTTATATCATACTTACATACACATACGACATACTCGGATAATCTAAAAAGTAGTTAGTACAGGCGAATCTGAAAGCGGAGCGAGAAGAGCTTGATGAGCCAGCCCCTTGACAGTCTTCCACGCTGCTCCCACTCGCTGTTGAAGACTTCTGGCACGATCTGACCAGTGTCCTTCGTTTGGATCGGCGGTCCAGTCCAAGATGCAAAAAAGCATGGGTATCATTTCCGTCTCTGTCTCGTCCCTACATCGACATTCCTCCATCCCCTATCTCACAAACAAACAAACACACACGCGCCGCCTTCCAAATGCGCGACGGGCACACTTTCCCTCTATCTGAAACGCCGCCGCCCGCCCCCTCTCGCAAGGGTCTATGGTACACACACATCTAAGCCACCTTCTCCCAGCTCAGCCTCGCGGCGAGCATCGGGCTCAAAATCTCAACACGCGACCGTGTCAGTCTCCTCCTTCAACCCCCCTTCCTCACCTCCCCCTTCTGGCTCAGCTTCCGCCTCTCGCCCTCCAGCACCTTCTTGACCTGGTTCAGCACGGCGACTTTCGCGGCCGACCCCTTGCAGTCCTCCGGCCGGTACGGCGGGCTGACGATCACCGCCTCGTGCACGATCATCTCCGCGTTGTGCCAGCGGATCGGGATGTTCCTGTAGCCCAGAAAAAAGAACGCGTCAGCAAAACCGGAGTCTTCCAGGGAAGCAGAAGGGGGCAAGGAGAACGCACACTCTCTTCAGCGCGTCGTAGATCGCCTGCGCCTCGGCGCCGACGCCCTTGCCGCGGTGCGCGGCCGCCTCCTTGAGCGCCGCGACGCGGCTGGCTTCGCGGGCCGCGAGCCGCCGGGTGTCGACGGGCGCGAGCGGCGGCGTTTGCGCGGGCGCCGGGTGCGCGATGTGGAAGCTCTGCACGCGCGGGATGGGGATCAGGTGGTAGTCGCCGGAGTCGGAGGCGGAGGCGGGGTCGGGCGACGCGGAGGTGTTGAGGGCGAGGAGGTTGAGGGTCGCGCAGGCGGTGAAGAGGGTGCCGGTGTAGGTTTGGGAGTGCGGGGGGAGGGTGGTGAGGGTGATGCTGGGAGGGGGTTGGTTAGTTGTTGCGACTTGGAAGGAGGGAGATGGGGGGTTGGGAGGAGGGGCGTACCGGGCTCCGATTGCTTTGCTCAGGGCTTCGGTGTGGTTTGTGGTCGTGGGAGCCGGGGAGTTGGACTTGGGGGTCGCGGGTTTTGCGGCGGTGTTGGCCATAGTGACGAGGTAGCCTTAGTGTAGCGGTTCTTGACGACACTGACTTGTCCCTAGCTCTTTGTCCTCTGTCCAGATACCTCTACTCTTTAAACCCAATTCGAAGGTGTCCGGTGGCAGCAAATCGCCAAAGCGCAAGCAAACTAGCAAGCACTTTTCTCTCCTCACTCAATCCACAAAGCCAACGAAGACGCAGCTCCAAGCCCCGATCCAAAAAGAGCGACAAGAAGAGAAGCGGCGAAGCGGCCGAGGTCCGGAGAAGACAGTCGCAAGCAAGCAAGCAAGCAAACAAGTAGAAGGCGGTGGTGAGGTGAGGTGAGGTGATACCCGCAGAGAGAGTAACAAGACAGGTCAAGGTGTAGCGATACAGCACTCATGGAACGTCGCGCTGGGGTCCAAAGCCCGGGGACGTGAAGTTGGTCGCGCGCGGGCGGCCAGTGCGCGGAGCCGTTCCGCGTGGAAGGCCGCCCTCAGGCACAGGGCGAACGGGCGGATGAGCGAAAAGCATTGGGCAATTCTCCATGATTTGAGAACACACGGGAGCGATATGGCTTGAACTCGTTTTTGCATTTCTTTGACACGGAACTGTGGTCTTCTCGCCTCGATTACAACCACTCTTTCTACCCAAAAACTGACAATCAAACCGCCACATAATCCAACAAAACAACGCTGTTGGAGGGAGGACCTTTCGGACAAGCTGGGAGAATTGAAGTTGTAAGAATGCTGCGTCGACAGAAGAAAAAGAGAGAAAAAAAAAAGAAAAGGAGAACTGCAAGTCACACGAGCGCGACTGCAGGAATACCAGGAATGAAAACCGATCATACCCCCTCAAGCAAAAGTGAAGAGCGCCGGTGTTCGTTTCGCCCCGTATGTCGTTCGTTCATTCGTGTCATGTGCTTGACAAAAGGAAGTCGAGAAATCGATCGAAGGAGGAAAACAAATCGCAAGAGTTGGACGGATCTGCCAAGAAGTCGAAAAAGAAAAACCGCGGTAGGTACAGGCGCCGGAGGATAGGGGACGAACACGGCGGTACCAACTGCAGTGAAAGGAGCGCCGAAGATGTAATTTTTCCCGATTGATGTCGTAATTGTCGTGATGCCGTCTGTGTTCGACAACTGGTCGTTGATGCTACGTGTCGAGAGCTTGCGTGAAACGCCGTTGAATGCTGCCAAAATTTCCGATACTCCAAAAATGCTTGATCGATCTCCTGCGTCAAAGCCACTGCCCGACCTACTACTGAGGCCGCGCAAGCTCTTTCAGACGCTGCTGGAACGGATGCGGGTTGAAGTCTGAAGGAATGTAGGATCTCGGGAAGGTGTTGGATTGACGATTAGCGGCGGCCTCGACGAACGGTGACCCGAGACGCGGGGTCGGCTCCGCCAAACGGCGCGGAACGGAGCGAGTACCTGAAGCTCCGAGCGAGAAAATATCAGACTGATCAGTCCGGTCGGACATGAGCTGATCGTCACTAACAGGAGTGATCTGGGACTGAGCAGGAGCTGGAGCCATTGGAGTCGGAGGGCAGAAAAGTCGGGCAAGGTTGTCGGCAGCGCTCGAAGCACCGACGGTGAAACCGCGGTTACGAAAAATGGGATTGGCGTTGGTAGATCCAAAGATGTCCTGAACGGCAGGACGCTTGGTCTTATCCTCATCGGAGCGGAAGCGTCGCTTCAGGGAACGAGGCGCAGTTGGCGCACCGGATACTTCGAAGGGTGAGTCCAGCGACGGAGCCGCGACATTGAAATCGCTACGACCCCATGACTTGGCCGAGCTCTGAAGGATATGGGAACGTTCGTCAAAAGGAGAAGCCAAAGGAGCGGAAGCCTGGAACCTTGACTGCAAACCAAGGCCTGACTGCAGGGACTGACTCTTCTGGTGAGCCTGCGAACGACCAATACGAGCAAACCAATTGTCCGGCCTCTCGCTGCGCTGAGATTGTGGGCGAGGTCGCTGGTCGCCGCCTGCCAACTGAGCGAGCGGGCCGTCTGGCTGCATGGATGGGTTGGTGGAGGTGATCAATGACATCTTCAAGTCGTCGCCGGAGAACGAGGCGTTTGTTTTTGACGATTCGGCCGGTGCAGTCCTATCAGAAGATGCTGATGGTGCAGACGGTGCAGATGGTACGGCCGTCTGTTCAGAAGACTGAGGATCAGAGCCCAAAGCCTGGAAAGGTGACGGGCTGCGTGTGCGCAGCAGACGTTGGTAATGAGCAGAGAATGAGGGCTTATTCTTGCACAGGTGGCGCAGACGACGGCGAGTGGCACCTTCCGAGCGAGGCCAACGAGGCTGCTTAGCCTCACGACGAGCAGAAGCACCTTCGCCTTCGGGGCGAATGGTGTCAGGCGAACCCTCACGGTCATTCGAAGAAGAAGCAAGCATCGCGTCGAGCGGACCAAGGCTGGTGGCACGACGTTCCCTCCAAGTGCGCTTCGCTTTGGCGGCGACACGGTAACAGACACCAAGCGGTGGCGTCGTTCCAGGCAGCATCTTGAAGGGCGTAACAATTGGGTCGGAGACATATGCCATGTATGTCATCCAGAGGTGATCGTCCATAGCAGGAGTCCACTTCGTCTGGCGGTGCGTCTTCATACGCTTGGCGAGCGGGGAAGCTGACATGGCTGGCGAAGTGATCATCTTGTCCTTAGGGAACTCGTCGTCCACGAACGGATCGGTGGTCTCGCTGTCGGGGCTCAAACTGGCACTGTACGGCGCGGAGAAGGCACCGCTGCCGATGGAAGAGATCGACGAGTCGGACAGAGCAGAGCAGACGGAGCCTGCACGGCGGTAGGTGGGCCTCTTGTCGCGACTGTCGTTGATCAGGCCCCATTCATGCGAAGGACTCTCGAGACGGTCGAACGGCACGGTGATACGCGGAGCCGGCGTCTTCGGCGGCGTGACGGCCCGCTGGAGGAGGGAGTTTGGGGCCAGGAGTCCATTAGAGGCGTTCAAGGACGGCAAGGGAGAGCTGGAGAGCGCGTCCGCGGCCTCGGACATCTCTATGGTCGGGATCGCGTGTTCGTAGGTATCGACGGGCTCGACGGGCTCTCCGGGCTCTCCAAGCGGCAAGGACGAGCGCGACTTCCTCTTCACTTTGTATGTCTGGCGCGGCGGAGGCGGCGGCTGCGTGGCCGGTGCCTCCTCATGGCGCTGGTCGGGTGTGGTGGGATAGTCGCGGTCTGAACGGTGGAAGGGGTCGGCGTGTGGGAGGGAGATGGACAATGAGGGGCGGTTGTGCGCCATGGCGTCGGGAAACGCGCGCGGCGGCGGTGGGTGTACAGAGGAGTCGGGCGAGTAGCAATGCGCGCGACGGGAGGTCGGCGGGCGGTGGTGGTAGAGGAAGTCGGCGCGGGTGGCCTGTCGCAAGCAGCGAGCGCGCGCGCGCTCGGGCAGCGGAGGGCGAGGATGCGACGCGCGATCTCAGGCGCAACAGAGCATGGCGGAGCGAGTGACGCGCGGACGGAGGTGTCGACGGGGCGGAGGGATAGCGAAGGCGTGCGCGACAGCAGCGGTGGGCGGGCGTGTGTGGGCGCGGGCGTGGTGAGGTCGAGGGAGGAGTTGGCGCAGGCCGGCAGGAACGAGACGGCCGGCGCAGCAGGTCGCAGCAGCAGCAGCAGCAGCAGCAGCGCGCGAGCGAGCGAACGAGCGGTGGACGGCGCTAGAGCTGCAGGCTGCGGGCTGCGCGCACGGGCCCCGCGCGCGACGACGCCGGCGGCTGCGTGGCGGGCGGGTGCGAAACGCTTGGGATCGGGATCGCCTGCACGGCTCGGGTCAGGCTCGCGCGTCGACGCTGGAGGGTGGAGGGTGGAGGATGCCAGCGGGCGCGGTTTGGCGATGGGCGACCTTGGACGCTGCCGCTGCCGTGTCCAGACGTCTCGCCTTATGTACCTCGTGTGCCTCCAGCACGCCGTGCGCGAACCGTGCCTACATACGCGCTGCTGCACCGCTTACTGTGCGTACCTGATGCTGGAGCCGCCCGTCGCTCGCCCGCTCAGGGGTCCCGTGCCGGAGCCAGCGAAACGCGTGCCCTGCGGCGTCCGAATGCACTGTACTGCACCCAGTCGCAGCAGAGCCGGCGAGCAGGTGGCAGGCCGGCGGCGTGCCGTCAGCTGTCCGGGCCAGCGAGGCCCAGTGGTGGTGGTCCCCTCTCTCGCAAGCCGGTGGTAATGCACTAAATCAAGGTGCCCGGCGGGCGATACGACACGGCGTGCTGCGCTGCGCTGTGCTGTGCTGTGCTGCTGCAGGCCGCGCCCACTACTCACGCCGCCGTCGACTCGGGCGCATGCAGCAGCGCCCGCCTGTGCAGACCCCGGGCGCGCGCCGGGCGCGAGCGGTGCCCTCCAGCGTGCGTCGCCGCCCACACGCTGAGGCGCGGAGGCTGCGGCCATGTGGGTGCTGTCTGCAGGTGGAGCGCCCGGTCACCGCACTCCTGCAGTAGCCGGGCCCGCGCGAGCTCCAGGCGCCGCACTGCCGCCCTCGCCATCTCGCATGTTCAGGAATAGCCGCGCGCCCGTGTTGGCAGTGGCACGCTGCCTATACCGCCCGCGCTGTATAGCGTTGGCTGTGTGCTGTTGTTGGTCGTCGCTTGCGGCGCCTGCACCGAGCGACCGCGCGACGGCCATCAGTGATCGCCGCCCGTCGCACGTCTCACCTGTCACGGGGCAGTCAGGCCCTGCCAATCGACCCTGGTGCGAGGGGGACGCGTCGGGGCGCGTTACGCAGCATCCCAGGAGGTACCTACATGTACAGCGTGTTGATGGCAGCCAAGTAAAGGTAACCCCGACCGTTGAGAAGCAGCTCTGAGGATTGTAGCTTGCCGCGCATCCTTGTCCAGTAGCTCTGGACCTGCAGGACGCACGGAGGCGCAGGACGTTGCAGGACCAAGGGAAGCAGAGCGTGTTAGAGTCGCGTCGCGCTGCATCTCACGTGAGCCGCGCCGTGATCGCCGCCGTGGTGCTGGCAAGCCGCTGCAATGGCCGTCCCAGACATGTACGATAGTTCGACTGCGTTCGCGCGGTGTGCCGGCGAGTACAGCAGCGTGAGATCCAGCAGTGGCCACACGTTCCCTCGCTCATCGACGTGCACGAGCCCGCGAGATCAGGCGGTGCTCGTGCGTCGTCTGTTCTTTTTCGCGTGTGCGGGATGATCGCCTCTCCAGCGTCCGTGAGCCTGGGGAGCTCTGGCCCCGAGCTTCGGCCCTGGCCACTGGTAGCGATCCCAGTGTATCCTGAGGCTGACATCTTACAGGCATTGGCCATTGGAAATAATGCATCTCATTGATGCTGCTGCGGGTGACCGCACATTCAGCTACAATGTGGAAAACCTCATATCGCATCTATCTGCCGATCAGGTACGATGCACATCACATCAACAAACAATCTCCATCGCCCTGCGTCGGCCCAGCTCAGGAGCCGAATGTATCTTCCCCTGCCGGCAGCCCTTAGATCGCCCGAGACATAGATGACGTTCGAAACTGACATCAGCTTTTATTTATAAACACGAAAAAACGCTCCGACGGCTGGAATGTGACCGCTCGCTCCGGAAACAGAAAGTTGCCGTATGACATTTCAACCTGCTGTCCCAAACGAGCATGTCCGGAACCGGTGGAAATTTATCCTTCTCACAACCCTTGCGCAATTGACTGCAGCCGCCATCTATTGCATGATGATCGAATGATCGCCGACCCTGGAGAACATGCTCAAGGCATACTGCAGCACGGGCATCTGCACTTCGCGAACAGTAAGCCCGTTTCGTCGAATTCGAGCATGCAGCTTGTCAGTCTTCTACCGGGGAAGTGGCCATGCAGCCCACGCGGGTATTCAAGCCACATTCCGATCGCACGCCAGCGTACCTGAAAGCATCGACACCCAACATCACCTCGCTCAACTACAGCCGGACCTCGCGCTGCCCATTTCTGGCAGACCAGGAGTAAGGATGCCACGTTCAGAAATCGGAGATCGACGCAACATCGCCTCCCATTGACTCTAAGAATAACTGTCCTCCATCTCTCACCTCCCACTAGGCTCCCTCTACAACCCTACCCACACCCACGCCTCCGATCTCACCGTACCTTCCCACCCCTCACATCTTCCCCTTCCCCTCCTCCTCCTTCATCCCCTTCATAATCCACCCGCTCGAATGCTTAGCATACTCCTCGCTCTTCTCCTTGCTCCGCATAATCTCCTTCATCTTGAACTCATCCGGCACATTCGTGCCCTTCTCGACCGCCGCGCGCTTCTCAATCGCCTCGAGCCACACCTTGACTTCCGGGAACGCCGCCTCGCGCGGGTCCACGCCCGCCCACTCGCCCCAGTTCGCCCAGCTGAAGACGCAGATGTCCGCCGCGGAGTACTTGTTGGCGACGAGGAAGGCGGGCTGCGAGGCGGGGAGGGCGAAGGCGGCGCGCTGCGAGGCGAGGCGGTCGTTGAGCACGCTGTAGAGGCGCCGGGTTTCGGTTTGGTAGCGGTTTATCGCGTAGGGGATTTTTTCGGGGGCGTCTGCGAGGGTGTGCAGGTTAGGTTTTTCGGTCCGTGGAGCTGGGATGGGAAGTACGTACAGCGGTAGAAGTGGTTTGCTTGGCCTTGCATGGGGCCGAGGCCGCTTTGCTGGATGGGAGAATGTGTTAGTTTTAGTTGTTCTTACATGTTCGGTCCAATTGCGTGGGGATGAAATGAAAGGGCGTTCCGCCACGCTCTCATTGGCGAGCCCTCGTTCTGCAGGCTCAGAGCCGCTGGTCCTAGCCCACAAGGCACGTAAGATGCAGGAACGCGTGCGTCTACCCCTCTTCCGTGTTTCAATGGCCTCAACCGACCATGTTCGTCGAGAAAGACTGATACCAGCTCAAAAATGCTTGAAGCCGGGGAGAGACACAGGAAAAGGCAAGAAAACCTACCATCCAAACCATCCACTCGACCATCTCCCAGTACTCGTCGGAGTCATACTCGAACGAAATCTTGTGCTCCTTGTCGTACTTCTCGCACAGGTACAGCTGGATGCTGGCGCCCTCGAAGACGCGCTTGGGCTTGCCGGACGTCTTGTCGACAATCGCTGGGATGCGGCCGTTGGCTGTGTGGGGGGTATTGTTAGCATTCGATGTTTGTATCGAAGTAGTACGATTTATTAATGCTAGGCTCTCACTGAGAGGGTCCTGGTGGAATGGAGACGCACGGTTGACCTTGAGGAACCATTCTTCCTTCTGCTGGTTCTTGCTGAGGTCGATCTTTTGGGCGTTGTATTTTAGGCCCAATTCTTCAAGAGTAATAGATACCTTGTGGCCGTTTGGGGTCCCAGAAGTTAGACTGTTTCGTGGTCAATGTCAAAATTGTCTGAAGGTATTGTTGATGGACGCACAGATCGATATCCGGAGTGGGTGCCATTGTGATGAATTGCGAGCGGAATTTGAGCTGTGGTATCCAATTTTTCGACGACTGAACGAAAAAGGAAGTTGTTCTAGTCAATAGCCTTGACGAGAATGACATGTAGTTATTCCAAACCGTATAGTTTTCTTCAAGCTCTAAGCCTGCTGATAAATCCGTCGTGTACCCGAGGTGAGATGTGGGACTGGCGTGCACAGTTGTGCATACGTCACGATCAACGAACACCGCGCATCCGCTGCTATCCTAGAATGTGACGACGTGCCTGGTAGCCGCACGTGAGAAGATTGGTCTGCTGGGAGAAGCGGTCGATTCAATTGGTCGTCAAAATCACCCTTCTCTTGCCATTGATGACGCAGTGTGCTAATGCCATCGTCTCTGGCAATATGGCCACCTAAATCTCCGCGGAGAGAGCAAGTGGGCGGGGAGCTTGAGTATTCGATCGACCCCACGATGACATGTGACTATATTGCTCCCGTGCCTCGTGCCGTCGAAGCATTGATCTGCTAATACCCTCGTCTTCAGAAGTAGGAAGACGTGGAGTGCCGCAGACAGAGGCGCTTTTCCGATAGCGAGCGCAAGGAAAACACCTCGATGATCCCAACTCCATAACACACTATTGCGATCGCTAGTTGGCATCCGGACAACAGACCCATATGGATTAATCACAATCGAGAGTTTCAAAGTGACACAGGGAAGCATCGTTACAGAAAACGCCGCAAAAAGCACTGCGGCAACGGGAAATTGTTATCCATTATGGTCACTCTTCGACCGTTCCCAAGCGGGCCCACCCATTCTCTACCACCCGTGCACTTATTCCACCTAATCGTACAATTCCCTTGATTGCCGTATCGCTGCATCCTCTGACCCTTGCTCAATCTAAACATCGTCATTCCTTCCGTAACTCGTACAATCCCTATTTACGAAACAACACCTTCGTCAGCGCCCCTCTCCGGCGTCGTCCTGCCGGGAAGAATCAGCTCCTCCTCCGCCGTCTCGCCCTGCTTGAGGCCCTGGAACCTCTCGCTCTTGCCCGTGCCCTCGGCCTGCATCGCTGCGTCGCCCTCGCCAGATCCTCCTCCTCCCGCCGTCCAGACCTTGTCTTCGAAATTGCCGCGCTTCTGGCCCTCGGCGTGCTTGTAGACACACTTGGGGTTCAGGCACGGGTTGTAGCGGCACATGATCTTCGAGTGCACGAACTTGCAGCCGGGAACAGTGCAGTCTGCGCCGTTGCGGCATGCCGGCATGTCAGGGTGGCGGAAGGGGCAGCTGGGGTTCGTGCAGTTGGGATAAAACTTGCAGTCGACCTCGTCTTTGAGGTGTTGGCGGCGTTGTGCGGGCGAAGGATGCTTGCCTGCGCACTTCTTGTTCTCGCAAGCGGCACCGAAAGAGCAGCGATCGGAGAGATCGAGGGTGGTGCCGGGCGGCGCGGCGGGAGACTGGTGTGCATACGGGCAGGTGGGGACGGTACACTTCTCGTTGAAGCGACAGAGCGTGTCGAAAGGGTCCTTGCGCTTCGCTGCGCCGTCTCCTCCCATCTCGGTGTCCATCGCGCTGTCGTTATTGCTCATACCGCCGTTGTGGATGTGCTGACGGTTGTTCTTAGCACCGCCGTTCTGGCGCTTGTCGACGCGCTCGAAGAGGCTCTTGCCGGTACCCCTCTGCTGCTGAGGGTTCTGCATGTTTGGTGGTTGGCCGTTGAACATTTGTGCCATCATCTGGCTTTGCATCTCCATCATTTGCAAGAATTGCATCTGCTGCTGCGGATTGAGTCCACCAGGCTGGCCCATCATGTTCTGCCCAGGTCTGCCATTCATCATCCGGTTCATGCCGTTTGCGGCGGCACCACCACGGGGTCCTCGAGGGGGTTCGCGACCGGCGTGTGCGTTGATGCGGCCAGCCTGTCCACCTGCTGCTCCCTTGATTCTCCGAAGCGGGTCGTCCTGCGAGCGGTCGAGTTGCCTGTTAAGCTGACCAAGCATGCGCTTGTCCCGACCTCTACCACTCCCAGCCGCCGCACCGTTGCGC
Source organism: Cladosporium halotolerans (assembly GCF_011745625.1). NCBI lineage: Eukaryota > Fungi > Ascomycota > Dothideomycetes > Cladosporiales > Cladosporiaceae > Cladosporium > Cladosporium halotolerans. The sequence continues at coordinate 621,698 of NW_027191453.1, read as the reverse complement.
ATTGCCTTTGGCCCACTTGGTCTAGTTGGAGTTAGTAAGTTATGATAATTATATTGGGGGATAATATACTGCGCCAGAGGATCGGCGGAATACCCGCAGCGACTTCCTCGGCGAGACTTGGGTGTGACATACACTCCTTCCGGTGCTCCTGCGTCGTCCATCTGCGAATCTTGCGCTGAGGGTATGGGCTGAGGTGCGCCGTTCTGACTCTCTTGCTGCTGCCCTGATGTCTCCATAGACTGGTCTCCACCACCGTTGATCTGCGCATTTATCATGGGAACCTGCTGGAACAGCCATCGCGCGAGTTCTGCGACAGCAGGATCGTCTTCGCCCACACCCAGAAGTTCGGTTCCAACTTCTGACACAACTTGCTGCTGCGTCTTGCCGTTGATGACCATGAGCGTGATGTATTCGGACAGTTCGGTGTCGGCATCTTCGGCTACCCAGCCGTTCTCGATGAGCTTTGGCTGTACTGCGGCTTGAATCGCTTGCGCGAGAGGAGCCTCTTTGTCGAGAGACATGTTGGCGTGGATAGTGTCCCTGCGAAGGGTATGACCAGGATTTGTAAGGTGCGAGGCGTCAAGACCTCAGTTCCTAGATGGCGCGAACTCCAGTGAACGTGTGTATTTGGCGCGATCGAGAGGAAGACAAGATTGTGTCCGTGGTGCGAAAAGGGAGATGCTGTGTTCGAGGAATTTGGAGAGTTTGAAAGGGTTTGCTTTGTCGCGTGAGTGAGGGAGGCGTCGCTTTGTGTATGAGGCTCCGCTCTCCAGAAGAGTTGGATGCCGCGCACGGATGCGGAGGTCGCGCGACGGCGACCTTAACGGGCCGATCCGTCCGCCGCTTTTAGCTCGGCTTCAGGAAAGAAGTAGGAAGTTCGATTTGAGAATAGAAGAAGTCGCGAAATTTTGCGACTTCGTCCCGCCTGAAATAATTGCAAGGCCGAGCACTCTGTCTCTCGAGTGGCTGTGAGCTTCTCGTCTGATCCACCATGGCCAAATCGAAGCAGGCGAAAGCGAATAAGAAAAAGGAGGAAACAGTTCAGCAACCAACGCCTCCGGCTCAGGATGAAATGGACGAGGGATCGGATGTGGAATTTGTCACGGAAGGTGGAATTGAGAAAGATGATGCTGAGGAAGAGTTGGAGCGACTAGTTTTTGGCGACAGCGAGGGTTTCCGCGAAGGCTTAAAGGATTTCAACTTGGACGACCAAGAGGCAGAAGACGATGAGGATGATGCTTCGGACGATGGTTTGGCAGGGATGGACGATGCAGATGTATGTGTCGCAACTCATGCGCGTCTTACTCTCAACATGCTGACATGCGATAGCTCTTCATCTCCGACCTTGCCCCCACTGAGAACCCTTACCAAGCACCTGCTGATTCCGAAGACGACGAAACCACAAAGCAACCCGCAGCATGGGAGGACAGCGACGACGAACGTCTAATGATATCTCTGGCAAACGTACCCAGACTACGCAAGCTACGACGAACCGAGGCGGAGGATCTGATCAACGGGAAAGAATACAGCAGGCGTTTGCGACAGCAGTTTGAATTGCTGAACCCCAAGCCCGAGTGGGCACAGACTGCCGGCGGTAAGCCCGCTCGCAAAAAGAGACGGACTTCAAATGAGGCCGAGTCTTCGGAGGAAGAAGCTGAGTTTGACGGGGAGATGGACGTCGACGATGAGGTCCCCAGCGTTGCGCCTCTTTCAAAGTTGTTACAGGATGCCCAATCCTTGGTTCGTGAATCAGGTCGTGGATCTGGCAAGAAGCGCAAGATTCGCCCTGAGACGATCGACATTCAGCGCACGAAGGATGTACCTGGCATTCAGCCCAGTGCTATCACGTCGCTCTCATTCCACCCTTCGCTTCCTTTGCTGCTCTCATCTGGACCTTCCTCGACACTCTACCTGCACCACATCGCTCCTTCGCCCCCAGCACCGACCCCCAATCCTCTTCTGACGAGCATGCACATCCGAGGAACTCCATTGACGACTACCGCTTTCCACCCGAACGATTCGCGAATTTTCCTCTCAGCTCGACGCCGCTACTTCCACGTCTGGAACCTGCAAACAGGACAGGTCGAGAAAGTCACTCGTGTCTATGGGCAGCAGCACGAGCAGCGCAGCATGGAAAACTTCAAGTTGTCGCCCGACGGGAAATACATGGCTCTGCAGGGCTCTGCGCGCAAGGGCGGCGGTGTCATCAACATCCTCTCAGCATCAACGCTCCAGTGGGCTGCGCAAGTACGGATCGAAAGCCGAGGTGGCATTGCCGATTTCTCCTGGTGGCGCGACGGCAAAGGCCTGTGTATCGCCGGCAAGTCCGGTGAGATCACCGAGTGGTCGATCCAGGACCAGCGCACCGTCGCCCGCTGGCAGGACGAAGGCGCCGTCGGAACGACCACGCTCTCTCTCGGCGGACACCACGAGTTCGTCAAGTCTCCCATCGGCACCGACCGCTGGATCTCCATCGGCAGCTCCTCCGGCATCGTCAACATCTACGACAGACGAGAGTGGCTCGCCTCGCCCGCGCCAGCAGGCAAGGCCGTTGACCAGCCTGTGCCCGTCGCCCCCAAGCCTACGAAGACCCTTGACCACCTCACCACCCCCACCTCCCACCTTGCTTTCTCGCCCGACGGCCAGATCATGGTCATGGCGAGCAAGTGGAAGCGCGACGCGCTGCGCCTGGTGCACCTGCCAAGCTGCACGGTGTTCAAGAATTGGCCGACCAACTCGACGCCCCTGGGCCGCATCACGGGTGTTGCGTTCTGCGGCGGCGAGATCGTGGGAGGAGACGTGCACTCGGTGTTGGCTGTGGCGAACGAGCAGGGCAAGATCAAGCTGTGGGAGATTCGGTAGATCTGAGGTGTGTATCTATCTGTAACAATGTACGCCTTTTGGCCATGGCAATGCTCTGATCAACTCATGATGGTTTACTGTGATGTTGCGGAGCAAGATATCGTTGAAGATTTTGAGCTGTAGTTGAAGGATAGAGTGATCGCGAGCATTATCTGACCACTGTTTTAGCGGCAGAAACCCAAGATGTGGTGCTGCCACAGACTCGCAGAAGGCCTCTGCAGCTGCCACTGAGAGCATTACAGCGGCTGTTTTCAAACTAAGGCACATATCTCGCCACAGAATCTCGAGCAACATCAGGTCAAAAGACGACTCAGGTCGCCATCCATTCAACTCATACCCTAGGACCGCCTCAATCCGAAAAGAAAAAAAAAAAAAAAAACTACATATGCTCCGCAGACATCCTCCGCTCCTTCTCCTTGATATCCGGCCTCTCCAATCCATGATCCGCAATAAACACGCACAGCGCGAAACTCAACACCATCGCGCCCGCGCACGCCACGAACACCCACGCGATCGCATGCTCAAACGAGCCGACCGTCAGCCGCGCCTCGTCCGCCGTCATGCGCGCAAACGGCGGCTTCGAAAACGCCGAGCTCTTCAACCCCTTCCACCGCTCCGGCAAATACTCCCCCAGCACAGCGCCAATGATCACCGTGCCCACGGCCGACCCAATCGAGCCCCCGACGCCGCGCACCATGCTGCGCACGCCCAGCACGACGGCCGTCTCGTCCTGCTCCGTGTGCGACTGCAAGACGGCGACGGAGTTCTGGAAGACCGCGCCCGTGCCGAGCGCGAAGACGACCTCGAGCCCGACGAGCCCGGCGACGTCGCGCGCGCAGGCGATGCCCGCGCAGGCGAGGGCCAGGCAGGCGTAGCCGAGCCACATCATGGGCCCGTAGGAGACCTGCTTCTTGCGGGCGGGCCAGCGCAAGGGCCAGCGCCAGGTCATGACGAGGCCGGAGAGGGTCATCCAGACGCCGTGCGGGAGCAGCCAGGGCAGCATGTGGGCGGCGGCGCGCAGGGGGTTCATGCCGTGGGCGATTTGGAGGTAGGAAGGGATGAAGTAGAGGAAGGCCCAGTAGACGGCGCCCATGAGGAATTGCTGGAGCAGGACGATGGAGACGGTGGCGTTGCGGAAGATGCGGAAGGGGATCACGGGCCGGATGCGGCGGTATTTGAGGCCGAGGGCGAGGAAGGCGAGGGAGGAGATGCCGCAGAGGGCGAGCAGGGCGATGATGCGAGGGTCGTTGACGGGCCATTGGCGGCCGGCTTGGGAGGCGACGATCAGGCCGCTGACGACGGCGGCACAGAAGGTGACGATTCCTGCGTAGTCGATGGTTTTGAGGATTGCCAGGAGCTCCTGTCGAGTGGGAGGTGGGATGGTCGCAGGGCACCAGAGGTAGGTTGAGACGAGAGAGATTACGGCGAACGGCGCTTCGATTCCCTAGAAGAGAATGCGCCATTGGCCTTTTAATGCGAGGGCAGCGCCGCCAATCATCCCGAGAGGGCCGCCGACGAGGATTGTGATTCCTTGAAGGCCTTGGTACTTGCCTCTCGTGCCTAGTGGGGTGTAGTCACTGAGAGCGGCGCTCACGAGAGTGCCGATGGCTCCAGAGACGAGGCCATTCAGTCCGCGGACGATGAAGAGCTCGACGTCGCGCTGCACGAACCCCGTTGCGATGGCAATGCCGATCAAGGATGTGTAGCTCGTCAGTAGCATGTAGCGCCTTCCGAGTTGGTCGCTGAGGTAGCCTGTGATGATCATGCCAATGACGCCGCCAACCGAGCCGGCGATGGCCGCCTAGACGATCGTAGCACCGCAATTCAGAGCTTTAGAGAGCGTGGACATCATTGGCGGAGCGGCCATGGAGTCGATGAAGCACATCATGTTGGAGAATTGCAAGGCGAAAAGAGCGCAGTAGAGTTCGGTCGAGGTCTTCAACGGCTTGTACTGAGACTTCACGGGTGGAATGTGGGCCGTCCATACGCGGCGCAGAGTGGGTGGAGGTGAAGAGGCATGCTCGAGAGAAATGTCGGTAGACGCCATACTGATACGGTGTGCTTGATATGGAGGAGCTCAGGTTGGCGTGAGGAGACGTGAAATCACGATGGTGGGCTAGCCGACGCCGAGAATGAACGGTAGGCCGAGTTGAGTATGTGAGGAAGTTACGGATGCTCGAGAATTTGTTGTCGATGCTGTGTCCATTATCAAAGATAAGGTTCGTGGCAACTGCGTTGAAAGTCGTGCTTACCAGTGAGATGCTTTGTCTGTTTACTAAAAAGGTAGTCGCCACCGCTCGCCCAGACGGCCACCTGAGGAACTGGTACGATGTGAGGAATTGTCCAGAGAATCATTAAATTTCCTCCATACCTCTAGGTATCCCAAAGCCTTTACATATGAAGATTCTACAAGAGAAAGGTATTAAGTTCTTTTCGTAGACGCGCCTCGCGATCCCATGCATCGTTCGATCGCTCGCAGTCGTCTCCTCAGTCACACAAAAGGAAAAGATATAGATATGGACAAAAAGAAAAAGTTAATAGCAAGACACGCTTTCGTCGTCCATCATAACAACACCCCAACCTAGAACCCCTTGAAAGGATCCACCCCGTCCTCATCAAAAACATACCCCGCGCGCCTCTTATCCGCGCTCGACGAGCTCAGATTACTCCCTCCCCTCGCCCTCCTGCGTGGCGAAGCAGCCATCGCGAGTGGAACCCCCGGCGGTGGCCCAGCAGGCATCGGGGGCGGGACGTACAGGACGCCGTTCTTGAGCGCCGGGTCGACGAAGGCCTGCATGCGCACGGTCGGCATGGCGTCGAAGAAGTTGAAGTGGTCGAAATTGCCCCCAGCGGCGGCGGCGGAGCTGTGCTCGGAGGGTCGGCGGGAGCCACTGTGCGAAGAGGATTCGGCTGCGGGGCCTTTAGTGCTTGAAGAGGGGCCGGGGTTGGAGCGAGTGTTGGAGGAGGCGGTGGAAGGGATGGCGGTTGAGGAGAAGGAGCGCAGGCCGGAGAAGGGGGGCGGGAAGGCTGGGGAGGATGAGGTGTTGCTGCGCTGGCGCTGGTGTTTGTTGGTGTTGCTGTAGAGGCGCGGGATGCAGGGGAAGTCGGCGCCGTCGTCGTCGTCTTCGGGCGCGGGCGGGGGCTCGCGGCGCGTGGGGATGTCCGCGATGTCGGCGGCGCTGGTGTTTTGCGCGGAGACGCTGCGGAGGATGTTGGGCTGCTGGCGGCCTTTGGCGAGACGGAGGGAGTCGCGGACATGGCCGCGGCCGAAGGAGGGTGAGAGCTGCCGTTGGAGTTGGGGCTGGTTTTGGTACTGGTCGGGGATTGGTGGTACGAGCGGGAGCTGAGGAAGTTGTACTTGGTCGGTCTCGGAAAGGAATGACAACGCAGACATCCAGAGTGCGTGGCGTTCAGCGTTGATAGCAGTGAACTTCAATGCACGAGAAGGCGTGAGGATCAAGATCGATCGGTGGAAGGCTGTCGAAAGCTCGGGCTTCCTGGGCAGCGGCGTCTCGTCCGCGACATCAAGGACAGACTGTATGGTCACTAAGGATTGTCAGTACGACGCGTCAGATCAATCAGAAGGATTCAGACTCACGCTTGCGTCCCTTCTTCCCTTGCAACGCACTAGCAGAACTCGGCTGCTTGCTATCCCACATGATAGTACGCTCATAAGGCGACAACCACACCCACCGCTTATGCCTCGTACCATGACTAGTAAAGCCAACGTTACTCTCCTCACCATTTCTAGCAGAGAAAGTCTCAGCCGCTTCCGCGCCAAACGACTTCCGCTTGCGCATGTACTTCCACATCCACTCGCCAACCATAGTGCCCGCGATCGAATCCACAAGCTGCGACTCCTCGTTCGGCGGCGCCGAGCTAGCGGCGGTATCAGGGCGTTTGCTCGGCGACGAAGGGCGCTTGCCCCAGTCGAACGCAAGGGACTGCTGGAGGGGCGTGGGCAGTTCGGGGATGGGGAAGTTGGTGGGCGCCGGGCTCTCGAACGCCATCGATTGCACGGGCGTCAGGGCCGGCGAGCGCCTTCGGCGCCGTGGCTTCTGCGGTGACATCTTGTTGGCTCTGCCCCTCATTGATGCCGCCGACTGGACTTTGCGCAGGCTGCCCTGTCGCTGGTGATTGCCGCGCGCGGCCCTTTTGCCTCGCGAGGCGGCAGTGCCGGGCGTCGGACTCTGGGCGTCTTCGCCGTGGAAGTACGACTTGGAGAAGCGTGAGCTTGACCTTGTCGGGATCGCGTACGGCGGCAACGCAGACTGCGTGCTGACGTTGCTGGAGGCCACGCTGGTGAAGCTTGGGCTGCGCGCACGCGTCTGCAGGTAAGCGCTCGACCGCGAAGGAGGTGGCCGCTTACCACCTACTCCTCGTTGCGAGTTGTTTCTGCTGCTCGCAATTGAAGGTGCGGGCGCCGCATCGTATGAGTCCGCAGTGGCCGGTCTTCGTTGGGGAGAGTTGGCGAAGTCATGCGGTATGAATGCCAAAGGATCTGGCCCTTCGAGTCGCCCTGCTGCGTTCAATACGGGCATAGAGCCAGCCTGGTCGTCCGCCTCGCTGTCGTCCGAAGAACTGATGTCCGAGACATCATCGATCTCAGCCAGCTGCCTGTTCGCCTGGCTCTGCTGGCTGACACCGAATTGTGAGGAGCGGTTGAGGGGCCCTTTCGACGATTCAGCAGCAACCTCGTCCATCGAAATGGCAGGCGCAAGGGTGGGCTTGGGCAGCGGAATGGCCTTGAGCGGCATCTTGCCGAGACCTCCAGTGCTGCCATCACGAGAGTGGGCGGGGCTAGATACTTCTGTGGGGGATCGCATTGGGGGCGAAGGGAACGATGATAACATAGGAAGATTCGTGGAGATGTGTTGCCGGCGAGGGGCTTCTCGTTTCGCTGGCTTTTTGGGTGCCACGGCAGGTTCAGCTGCGGGCTTCCGTGCCACCGACGCCTCGGGCAGTTCGTCGAGGTGCGAAGGAAGCAAATGCGGCGGGAGCTTGATAGGACGCTGATCGATGCGAATTTCTTCGGTCTGCACAGACGCATCCTTTCCAGGCCAACGGAGATTGGTTTGAGAGCCGGCATTTTTGGTGTTGGGCGGCAAGGCGTATGTTCTCGGCGAGGACGGGCGAGAGGTAGGCGGGTGGATGGCGATCTGTGGTACGGCCACGGGAACCTGTAGGCTGTCTCGTTTCGGAGCGTCGCTCTTTGTGAGTGATGGTCCGGCGTCATCTGTCTGGGTGGAAGCGCTGGAGTAAACTGGAGAGATCGCAGGCGTTTTCTTGCCCTCAGGCCAGGTGACTCCGTCGACAACAGGAGTTTCCGGCGGGCTGATTGGTGAAGAGGCAAGCTTCGCGGGAACAGATATCGGACGTCGTACTGGGACATGTGTGTCATCAGGTTCTCCAGAGTCGATGAGGAATGTTGGAGTGCCTCTGGGCTGCTGTGGGACCTGGAGAGGTTCAAGCTGACGCTTGCCGTGCGCTGGCGAGGAAGGCGGCGATGGCTGGTACCCAGTGTCCACGTACTCGATCTTCTTAGAAATTGCTGTTGCGTGATTTTGGGGGCTGCTGGAGCGTTGAGGAGAGACAGGCCTGAGACCGGGTGATACGGGCGTCTCATCGCTGACATCTTTAGGAAAGTCGCGCATTGCAGGAGACACGGGCAGATCGTCGGAAAGACCCAAGATGCGTTTGGCCTTGGAATCCATGTCGATCATGGATCCTTGACGCGACTGCAGGTGCTTCGGGCGCTCGTGATAGTCCAGCTCATCGTCCTCATCGTCCTCATGATCGGATTCGTCCAGGTTCTCTTCATCTTCCTCGTCAATACCGAGCTCGTCTGCAAGACTGTGCCCGGGAGCCTTTGCGGACGGCTCAGGAGAATCCACTGCCCTTGAGAACACGGAGTTTCTGAAGCCGTTCTTAAAGCTCAGACTGCTAACGTTTCGTGTGTGACGTTTGCGAGGCGAAGCCAGGCTCGTAGTCTCACTGTCGTTGCCAATGCCGCTGTCCCTGATCGTCTCATTGTCCCCAATCGACTCCTGCTCCACCGGCGCAGCCTCGCTCGCAGCCTGCTGGGCAGCCACCTCGTCGACGAACGCGCGCAGGCGCGTCTCCGTGACGTGCACGCGCCGCTCCAGCTGCCGGCGCTCGTTCTCCCACTGCTCCTTCTCGCGCTCCCAGATCGTCTGTGTGCGTTCCGCCTCCTCGTCGTGGCCCCTGGTCTTCTTCTGCGTCGCCTCCAGCCGGGCCTTCATCTCCTGCAGAGACGCGTTGGCGTTGTCCCTCTCTTTGACCAAAGCCTCCAGCGCCTCGTACGTCCCAGACTCCATCTGCGCGACCTGCTGCTTCGCGGTGCGCACCTCCTTCGCGCTCGTCGTGAGCTCCGCGGAGAGAGTCTCATTGTCGTTCTTCGCGCTCGCTAGGCTGGTCTCCAGATTCTCGACCAGATGGTTCTTCGAGTCCAGCTCCCTTCGCAAGGAAAGAATCTCCGATACTAGCGAAGCATGGAGGGTTGGCGTGAACCGCCTCGGGTCCAGCGCGGTGTACCGCCCATCTCTGTTCTTGTCGGCATAATCGACAGCATCCGGGGGAAGAGGCGGAGGGGAAGCCGATTGCTCGCGAGAGCGAGTCGAGCCGGCGGTGGTGGCCCTGGAAGATCGCTTCGAACGCAGGAAGCCCGGGGTGTCGTAAGGCGTGTCCGCGGGAGACGGCAGGCCTTTGGCGCCCACGAAGGAAGAATACTCGCTGAAATAGTCCGCCATTGTATTAGTGTCCGCGGTCAGTAAGGACTCCAAGTCGACATCCAGATACAGCCGGATCCAGTCTCTGTGTACAGGCTCGCCGGCCAGGGTATCGAAATATGCACAGAGGATATCGCATGCTGTCCGCAGTGAGCTTCGCATTCTGCAGTGCACCAAGGCTGCTGTGCCGTATTGGTGGCGGATATACTGACCTACGAAAGGAAAGAAGGAAATCAATTCACCATTGCGCCGGTTCTACCGTACACAATAGCTACCGAAATGCAGTACGCATGGGTTGTGCTACAAGGCGATCCAGGCTGCTGCCCTCGACACCAGCTGGAATGGTGTGGCAGCGACTGAGCAGTATGTGCTCTATACACGCTGTCATGTTGTCAGTGACATGCCGGTGCGCTCGCTCACAGGCCACGACTCGGAAGGGTGTCGCCGTTGACAAGCCATCCGAGAGCCGGTGCTGAAACCCACTGCAGCGGCGGTAATCTGGCGGCCGTGGACGAGGGGATCCTTGTCTGGGAGCTGGGACGGTGGTACTTACCCCGCGACCCCTTTTGCGGTTGCTGGAGTCAGTGTCTGTATCGTCGAGCGGAGCTGTGCGACGAGGCGTGCGCAGGAGGGAGGACGCACGCAGACACGCAGGAAGTAGTGCTACAGTAGTGTCCGACAGAGCGCGGCGCGAGAAGAAATGCGGCGTCCATCTCTCAAGTGCCGCCGTGCTAGGCGTTGGACGGGCTCTGTCCGTGCGTGCGAGCAGGCTGCATGGGACTCTGACGCCGTCCGTCGATCATGTGTGATTCCCGCCAGGCGGTGTCGCGCACTCCTGTAATCAGCTCGCGAGTGATTGCGGCGGCGGCTGGCCCCAGGCACCCCGGCCGAGGCTGAGGCCCGTCGTTTCAGGGCGGGCGCATCACATCCAGACGCGCGCAGGGCGGGTTGCAGGGCGTGTTTGCAGCGCCAGCCGAAGCGACGAAACTCGTGGCGGCATGCGCTCGACGAGCTGGCGGCCGCCGCGCACCACGGTGCAGCAGCAGTGCAGCAGCAGTGCAGCGCCGCGGTGGCCTGCGCGCGCGGCGTGTGCCCAGGTGGCTGCGTAGGTTCGCGCTCCCCGGCCCACGGCGGCGGTAATATCATACCAGCCAGGGGTTAAGCTTCCGGCGCATGGTAAGGTTGGCCTGGGCTGGGCCGCCTCCTCCGCGCCGCTAGACGCCAGCCCACCACGCGGGCACTGGCCGATGGGTGCAAATGCCCGACGCTCGAGACATGAAGAAAAGCTCGCGGACGGGGAGCCTTCCGCGCCAGCTGCAGACGCGCCATCGCCCTCTGCAACTGCACGCCGCCGCGAGTGCTGCTGCGGGTGTGATAACTTCAGGCGCAGCTACAGGTACAGGCATACCTGGGCGGACGGGCATACCTGGGCGGACAGACAGGCGTGTATCAGGGCACGCAGCAGCTGCATGCGGCAAGCGATGCAGGCACGCGCGCTCTCGCGCGCGACACACTGCGGACCGGTGCATGGCCGCCTCGCTAACGCATGCCCAATGTACGTGATTTCGCGCCGCCCTGCAAGGCCTGCAAGGCGCCCACGCAGCCGGCGATGTCGGGCATCTCTCTGGCAGCAGAGTGCTGCCAGAGCACACGTGGAGCGCATGATCGCTGGCGCATCTGGGCAATCATCGCCGTTCCAGCTGGCATCACCCGTCTGCAGTGCCGAAACGCCCTGCGCCCGGTGGAAGCTACCCCTTAGCTTGCTCCTTCGCCCTCGCGGGCGGTCCAAACGGAGCTGCGCAGCGAGCGAGGCATGCAATTTCGCCGCCGTCCGTCACGCTCTCGTCACGCCACGCGATATATCACATCCGTCTACTATAAGCAAGCAGAGACGCGCACATCGCTCTAACCGAGGCCCAGCAGTGGCGCGGGCAGCAGGAAGCGCCTCGCCTCGGGCGTCGCAGTTCGCAGGTGGGTAATTCGCTTTCGACGGCCGCGTGTGATTTCAACGTCGTCCCGGCCGGGCGGCAGCCCGTCACCCACGTGTGTGCGTAGGCCTCCGAGGCTCCAAGCGAGCTGGGCGGAAGTCTCCAGGGCGCGCGTGCGATACGGGCGATTGCCGGGCTGTCGGGGACCATCGCCAACGGCTCTGGGCCTTGGGCTTGAATCCTTCGCTTGGAGCGAGATGACGGGTGTGGTCGGGGGTTGCAGGCATTGATATTAAAAGATATCTCGAGGGGGGGGGGCTTCTGAGAATCAGGAGATCGGAGCCTGCTCCACCAGATGATGCTGCTCTGCGAAAGTACTCCATGACCCCAGAAATGATGAGCGTCTTCGCGATGTGGGTGCGTGGATGCGTGGATCTGCTTGCAAGCCGCGCAAGCAGGGAACAACCCAGTAGGCTGAAGATCGAGATGAAGCCTATGAGATGCGATCTTGTGAAAGGCGAATACTACCTTAACGTATGTTCAAAACTGTCGTCCAAAGCCCATACGAGCACAGGCTACAAGGCCTTGTCTGTGGTTTACTGCATCGGTCAATGCGCGTCGAAGGATAGAGACTGGCGCATTGCATGTTGCGTGCCGTGCAAAAAAGCTAGCCATACTGTCATGCCTCAGGCACCCAATACAGTACCAATCTGAAGTCGCGATCTCAAGGGAGCGGAGATGTACCGCTCTCCGTCTCACCCTCTCTTTCTAAACAGGACAAGCAAAGACAATTGTCTACTTTCGTTGTTGACCGAGCTCTTCCGCTATCTCACGTCTACCAACTGTCGTCCAAACCGGTGGCGATGGCGCATGCTCTTCTCCTCGATGTATATGGCCGTTGCCGTCGGCCTCTCCCGGCCTGCAGACTGCCTCTGGCTGCCTCTGGCTGAACGCTTCCGTCCTGCATCGCTGCCTGAAACGTTGACACAGCCTCTCGACGCTTTGCTACACAGTACTCCACCCATTTTGCACGGGGCAGGATAAGAAGATGAAAGACCTGTTAGCCACGCATTCTCGACCTTGTCACCTACATAGGCTCATTTTGTCTGAGATGTTGGTTTCGAACAATCCTCTCACACACCGACTGATATGAGTTTGGTGATCTACTTGCTAGGGCCACGCGATATTGACGTACTCCCATCTACAGTGCGGCTGAGGTGCGTGGAGTACCTAATGCATCACACAGCCTCTTGCTTCGAATAGCTGCTTCCTCTGCACAACGTCTTCTCCACCTACAGCGCGGCTGAGTTGTGCGGAGTCTTACAAGGCTCAGCCTCTAGGTCGAAAAGCTGCCTTCCCTGCGCGACGCTATATTGCATTGCTAAATCATGGCAGCTGAGGCTCAGCACATCTATATTGGCAAGAAGAACCGCGATTTGCAGGTAGCCATGTTTTCCTAATCATACCCTCTTTCGACTGAATTTCGGCCATCATCATAACTGCATCTCCGTTTGCCTTCGAACTTGACAAAGCCATGGCCTCACCACCATCATTTCGACAAATTCATTGGAGGTCACCAACTATCGTTCTCGCGGCATTTTTCGCGGCGCTAGCATTTGCAATCGGACGCCACGGATTTTTACATGCACCTGAACAATCAGGCAGTGGACATGTACAATCGTCTTTTCAGCCAACAAGTAAACATCGCCATCGGCAGCGCGTTCGTCCTTCTATTCCGCGCTGCCATAGTCATCTCCTTAGCGACAGTGTATTGGCAGGTATTCTGGACAGCCTTACTTTGCCAACGCAAGCAGTAGAGCTGTCCGTATTGGTCGCCGCACCGGATAATCCGTTTCACTAAGTATATCATGTATGACCTGATCCGCTTGTAAGATGGGTCAATGGGGGCTCTTCATCTCAGATCGAAAGGCCACAGCTTATTCGCCTTTTCCTCTGCATCTTGCACTGTCTCGTCCTGCTCCCGACTTTCGATGCATGCATTCACGAATTCAGCGTACTGCTCTCTATAAATTGGGAAGACGTCATCCCATCTCCCTTCCTCGACCCAGCCATCTGTTTCACAGCCTAGCAGTCTCGAGAGAAACGCCTGCAGTCTCTGCGTGGATTCTGAATGGTCTAGCTCCACACTTAGTAACTTCACTTCTTCTTGACTCGGTTGATAGGCACAAGTCCCTGGAAGCTCAAGATCGCTCCATTCGTTACTCACATCTGTCAGCAACGAACGTAGTAAGATCGGCTCGTTAGAACATCCCAAACTGATATTGGCGAGATAGCGGCAGAGAGTAGTATTCAGGGTCGTGGCTTTGCCCAGCTTCGGACACAGGGAAATCATAATGGTCCAGGTTTTCTTGCAGCGCCGAGCATGCTCTTGTAGCTCATGGGAACCGTGGAGAACGTCCGCGTCTAGTGTTCTGTCTAGCAATGGCTCTTCCGCGAAGTCCGGTGTTTCTGCAGCATGAACAAAAGCAGGCTCAATGGCAGCAGACTGCCAGTCAATTACACCCAATATTTTTGTTGGATTGTTTGGGTCGACAAAGATATTGCGTGCATGTAAGTCGGGGTGAAGCAATAGAGGGCTGCAGTATTCCCGTAGGGCTGCGGAGTCTCCAACCACCTCTAAGATCTTCCTGCTCGATTCCAGAAGCCGCATGTGATTCTCAACTATGCTGCCTGGAGACCCACGTTTGTCTATAGTCACTTTGCTGATGCGACTGAGAGCTGCGAAAGAAGCAGACAAGCTTTGCCCTGAGGAATGTAAGCTGACAAATCAAAAGCGAAATTGGATACAAACGTACATGGACCTTGCGAACACAAAGGAATGGTGTCTTGGATTATTTGGTCACTGTTCTGACCCCAAAACTGCCGGCCGCAGTGTGGACCAATGCAGTACTCTTCATCGATGGAGAGCGTCCCTGTGGGCTTTCCCGCTGTGTTGAGATATAGTGAGCCAAAAGCGCCAAAGTCGTGAGCGCATAGCTCTTTCACCAATCCTGCCACAGACTCGATAAGTTCAATATGCTGAAGCTCGGTCATTCCGCCCCAGATGTCTTTCAGAGCGACGCCGGACACGTGTTCCATGACGATGTATTCGACTCCTACTGATCCGATCCCAGGTTCGGAGCTCCAAGCGAGAACCCGTGGGACAGGCACATGTGTCTTGTCTTTCACTATTTTTGCAGCATGTCAGCTTATGGTCTCGAATCTCAAGCTGTTGGGAGGCCAGATACCATATCTCAAGGTTGCTACTTCTGACATGGTCATCAAAGCAGTGGGGCCAGCGAATTGCATGGGTACCTTTGCAACAACCTTTGCTCCGTTGTTCAATTCGATAATGAAGACACGATTGAACCCGCCTTCTCTTTTCTCGCAAGCCACAACCTCGCGAGCACCATCACTGCACTTTACTGCCACATCGAGTAAAGCCTCGAAATTGAAATCAAGTCTTCTGGCCTTCTGCCGTTGTTCGTTTCGATCTAACCAACGTCCGCGCGAGTAAGAGTAAGGGTCGAATGCTATGCCTTGTCAGACGAAGTTTCCCCTGAGTGGCGAATCATGAAATATACGCGGAGTAAATGGACTTGCGCGGTGTCGCATCGCAAAGCCTCGAACCAAATTAGGCTGCCTTGAAGTTGTAATAACAGATTTCGTGAATCGCAAGAGAGGCATCGTCCAGGCTTTTGGACATTGGCATCGGCCAAGCAGCTCCGGCCTGTTCGGGATAAATGTCATCCTGCACCCTTGATCCGCCAACCCTTTACCCCGCTAAAACGTTATTCGCCTAATAGGAACTCCTACGAGGATACCCGCGGTGAGTCTGTAGATAACTCGCACGGAGAGCGGCTGATGCACGACACGCGACTGCCAGATATGTACGAGACCAGGGAGCACATCCCGCCACAGATCAGTGAAAACTGAGCATCCCGTCCGAAGAATGGCGCCTAAATAAATTGCCAGGA
Source organism: Cladosporium halotolerans (assembly GCF_011745625.1). Taxonomy (NCBI): domain Eukaryota; kingdom Fungi; phylum Ascomycota; class Dothideomycetes; order Cladosporiales; family Cladosporiaceae; genus Cladosporium; species Cladosporium halotolerans. The sequence continues at coordinate 606,182 of NW_027191453.1, read as the reverse complement.
GCGAAAATGAAGTACCGACTGACATTCGCTTACAGGAATCCAGGGTCCAGAATCCTGGAAAATATGTTAATACAATGATGAGGTGCAAGTAGGATGCGGCTGCCAAGGAATTTGGCGCGGGGCCCGACGGGTATTACGGGCACTAGGCGGGCTTGACCGAAGCTAGCCTCTAATCGCTTAGCTTTAATCCCTGAGCCAATCAAACTAGGCTTCGCCCTCTCTCCCTACGAAAGCCGACGTTCAGCTCGAGGCCGTGTCAGAACTGTCCGGTCGACCCCAGGTCCCGCCAGCCGCATTCTACTCGCACTCGGTTATAAGCCTAAACTACCATGCCGGGGACGCGGAGAGGCTGAATCGATATACAAATCGCTTCACCTCCTCGCTAGTCCTTTCTACTTTGAAACGAACAGCAGGCGACTACGCGAATTCGACTACCTACGATATGTGCTATAGTACCTACGATCAATCTGCTCACAACCCAATCCCTTCCATACAATAGCGACAAGGCAACATATGACCCTTACTAATGTCGGCAAAGAGCGTCCCTCGCCAATATCAATTATCGATCGCAAACATAACTTAGGGCTTCGAACGGCATCCTTCCGAGGTTTCCCGACACTTGCGGCTTCCCGGTTGCAAATTGACATGCGCGAAGGACCTAGCCTCGCTAAGTACATGTGGCCTGATCAAGCTGGAAACAAGGGATTTGCGCATGTACACTGCAGCTAGAACGGCTTCATTTGTCCCTTTCCGTTGCCATAGAGCCCATTCTTCCTTGACGTCTTACTCTTCACTGAATTTGCGCGAGCTCTTTTGCGCGCGGCGAGTAGGGTCCGCTTCGTAAATGAAGGTATGTTTGGATTCCAGATACCGTTTTCGCGCCACCCTACCAATTCTGCGTATGGGTTGAGGCTCCTCACCACTCCTGACGCGTGGTATGCGATAGTGATACGTAGACACGCATGTAACCCATGCCACCACAAGTTCTTGGGGGACTTGACAGCCAAGATAAAGGCGCCTAACGTGGCAACGTGGTTCGTCAGCCGCGGGACGTAAAGATGCTCAGCATGCAAACGTTTTGAGGGGTCGGTTTCGGAGCAGGGATAAGCGATGTGTGAGGTGCCACTTGGCTGCATGGCTCGGTTACAGCCTGTGCTTATAGTGAGGACTCTCTGCCTTTGGGATGTGAGGTAGCGTTCTCCTCTCTAGAAAAAACCCTTGTGTCACCTTCACACAGTATGAGCAGCAAGCGGGAAGCCAAGAAGGCAGTGGACGCTATTGCCGAGACTTACGGTTTCATCGACGACGAGATGTGGGCAAAAATCGAGCAATGGAATCCGAATTTCCGTCGCACCCTCGAGGGAAAGATGCACACGAAAGACGAGCTCGCAGCGGGAGCAATTGGGGCGTAAGTATTTCTGCCACAAGGTTTTCCTTGAAGATACAATCCAACTTGTACTTTCGAAGCCTTGCAACCAACATTTACGGCAGTGATGCCAGGTTCATTTTTGAGCTCCTCTAGAATGCGGACGACAATCGTTATACACGCACTCGTGCAGCACGCGCGGACCCATTTATCTCGTTTCGCGTCTACCCTGATCGCATAATTGTCGAATGCAATGAGGATGGCTTCACGGTGGAAGACCTTTCAGCTATCTGCTCCGTGAACAAGAGCACGAAGTCTACTTCTCACGAATTGGCAGAGTACCATCCGCCGATACGTCCGAATGCACCCTTACTATTCTGATCTGGAAGACTGTAACGGGAGAGAGACGGCGGACATGATCTACGATGACACTGATGGTATATTCACTGCAATGCTCATCGACAAAGGTTACGTCGACGGCGATGAATGGCAAACAGCACGCCCGAAGTACTATTTCGAGGTGAAAACAACCACTGGACCATGCAACAGCCCCTTTTACATGAGCAAGCATCAATATCGGCGGCTGAGACAGTCATAACTCTCGAGATTGCTCGTTACTGACTCATGTTTCTCGAACAATTCTTCCGACGACCACCCGGTCACCTTGTGCACTTGAATCGATCGAATGTAATCGACGGCGGCGGTGCTGCAGAAAACGAGGCGGAGAAGGTAGGCCACAGGCCCTGAAGATGTCAAGTCAGCGAGCGCCGCCCGGCACACGGTTGATGCGAGGGAGCGTGGTACGCACAGGGGGCGTCGTGCGCCGGCGATTGGACCGAAGCCAGGCAGCTGAGGTCTCGCGCGCAATACGGAAATGGGTATCCGCATAGCTCCTCGGACTTCCATGACCATGGAGGCGACCATACGGCTGCCATTCTCCCTCCCGGGCGCCATTGGCCCTTTCCTCTGAGCATCAAGACCGCGCCGGCCGGCGAGGCGGGAGTTACAGCCACGATTGCCTGCGCGCAGTCTTCTGCAGCAGGCGACTCCAGCGTGTCTCCGGCCGGCACGTAAATCGCGCCTTGGCTGTAAGGACTCGCGGCGAGGTGTTGGTGTAGCCGTTGGTGCCTCTCGATCTGCGGCAGGGCGGGCGAGAGGAGGACTTCGGTGACCATTTCGTCGCGTGCGACCATGGCGTGAAGCACCGGCGACGAGGGAGGAGTAGCAGGATCATAGAATCACAAGCACAAAGCGTCCGCGCGTGCGCGGACGAGACATTGGTTAAATATGCGAAGTCGGCGAGACAGTTGCGAATGGCTCTGTCGAGGTCGAAGATCTCCACGAACGCAACCCGGCAGTGACGTCAAATCATATTGCATACATGGGAATTGTTCGAGAAGGCCAGCCAGACGATGCGAAAGGGTTCCGTCGAAGACCGACGTGTGCTTTCCGCAAAAGCCAGGGCCTTGGGCCCCTCGGACAGCGTCCGGACCCGCCTCCGGTGAAGGTTGTGGCTTATGGCACGCGATGACGCTGCAATGTGGATCTGCCACATTCTATCTTTCTGTGCTTTCTGCCTTGTTCGACCAGGAGGCTTCGATCGCGATTGCTCTAAGGTACGTCACAAAGGTAAGCTACCTAAGCGTCGATGAATTTCCTCGTGTCAGGATAAGGTCGCACTGCACTGCGAGGGCTGTGGTTGACAGACAAGCATGAAGAGGCTTCGATTGTCCCATTGGGAAGTAAAACCCTAAGACTCTATCCGCTCAATGATAGGTATTGTCTAGCATCTTGAAGCCAACCTAGTCGTGTAACGCGATGCGGATGATTCTATGATAAGCCCGAGACACTCTGTATCTTCACTTGCACTCAGTCTTCTACCTGATCGAGAGTCTGAATATCTAGCAATTCATATGAACGATCAAGCATGTTGACCCTAAGTTCTCTGACACCGCGATAAGAATCTCTAATCAGCCGCGGGCGCTTCCAGTGGATGCCCACAGCTTTCAGTTTGCACTCCTCCAAAGCCCTCGCCTCTTGGAAGCGATCGTCGCAGAACTCAATATTGGAAAGCATCTCGACTTTGGCAGCGTCGAGCACCAAGCCAGTATTGCTTGCTTTTTGATCCAGATTTGTCATTCGTCACGTATTAGCTGCCACTGGCTGCTACCTATGAAGTACAAAAAATTCCAACGGGACGCTATGTTGCATGCTTTTTGCACGAAGGATCGACGCATCACTATTCTTGCGACCGCCACATCATCAAATGCACTGGATCTCTTGCAGAGCCAAAATGAATTCGCATTGGCTTACGGCAGCTATCAACGCAGTCAACCGCACATGATGCGGCCTATTGACACAGATCATGTAGGAAACGAGTTGCGCCTCTGCGGTCGTACGACACAAAGCATAATAACTGTCCGCAATTCCCCTCCAAACGTCACGCTAGACCAGATTACAGAAATACCAAACGACCCAACCTCACCGCCTCATTCAATTTCAACCCTTCCAAACAGCGGGACCAGGATACTTATAGCTTGTCGGAATCGGATAGTAGATATTGATCAGAATGCCCGGATCAGAAGCCTTATATCCGCCCGGCAGCGAGATCGTCGGACCCGGCGTCCCGGAGCCCCCGCCAGTAACAGTGATCTGCGCGCAGGAGATGTAGAACTGTGCCCCGCCAGTGGTGCTCGCGGCGTGGATGGCAATGTTCTCGGCGCGCAAGAGGTAGTCGCCCGACGGCAGGGACTTCGGGATCGTGAAGGTGAAGGACGTCTTGTCCTGCGAGGGGAAGGTGATCTGGCCGGAGCTGAAGGCTGGACCGAGCTCGGCGACTTTGAACCACGGCGTGCTGCCGTCGGCAGCGCTGGCGCTGGTGACTTTGGTCATGTATAGGGCTGGGGCAAGTCAGTTTTCGTCGGGTTTGTTCAATCAACTTGGTTAGTGGACGTCCGCTTACCTGTCACGCTCTGGTGGTAGATGGCCTGGTCGAGTCCGAGGCCTATGGTGGAGCCAGCGGCGACGGTGTACGTCGACGTTCTAGCCGCGTTTGCTTGCGTGCCGGTGTTGCAACGGATGTCATTGCTATTGACGTCGGTGACCGGGCTGTTGTAGTTAGTGTTGAGTCGGACGTATTGGTAGTCGTTCGTGCGGGCGCCATTGGCGACCAGGTGCGTCCAGCGGTAGTGGGCCAGGGCCGTGTTGGCACACGCCAGCAGGGCGAGTGCCGTTGCAGAGAAGAAGTGCATCGTGAGAGATGCTCGCAGGGCTGACTGTCTTAATTTGAGTTCACTGCAATAGGAGGATGATTTAGGATGAGAAAGATTGAGCAGGAATGTTTTGATGGCTTTTTTATAGCTTTCTTACCTGCACGGGGCCAACCAACACGGGACCAACCACTACTATCGGTCGTCGACTCAATACTATGGTTGACTTGTCGTGCAGTAAGGCGGAGCCATCTTTTGCATATAGCTGTGCGGAGTCCGGGCAATCAAAAATGAATCCCTTCCGCGCTGGTTATGGCGTCGGATCGTAGGAAAGCCTCCGTAGCGTTTATGGCAATGTGAAACCGATGTGCTCCACAAACAGCCTGTTTTGATGTCCGCGCCACATACGTATCCGGCTAAAATGTTAGTTTCGGTCCGTATCTATAAGGCTCATCTAGCACCGGTCACAGTATCATCTATGTCTTGTCAATAACCCTCTGCTTCCCAACGCAATACGGGAAGACTATGGTCTTGGAATCACGGTAGGGGAAAGCCTCCCAACTTTTATGAATGCGCGGCTTCTACAGAAAGTAGACACCCCGCGATGGAAAGCCAGTGACACCTAATCGCAGGCGGCAACGAGAGAAAGATATGCCGAATCGGCAGCGAGCCATTCTGTCTTTCACGCCATGAGCACGCTGGTAAAAGCGATTTTGGTTGAGAGTCAGTCGTCTACTTGCTCTCCTAGTGTCGTTTCTCTGGATTGGTGTCGACGGCATTGCAGAAACGGATTGTTTCTTTCGCGCAGCTGCATGCTGAAGGGATCTCTCGCCGTCTCTGTCATCATATTACATAGGCCGGCTCGCAGTCTTGGACGCAAGGTGTTAGATCGATTTTCGCCTACGCAATGTATGTATTACACCGCCGTAAAACACGCTCGATGGCTGGCACTAGCAATCAAGATGTCACCAAGAGATGGACACACCAGCGGGGACGGTTACTGAGTAGACCCTAAGTTGTTCAGTTTATCAGTACTGTAAAGATGCAAAAGAGGCGGGAGAGGTTGGCGAACAACACAAGCGCAATCCCTCCCGAAGCGTTGCCGAAACTTCTCCACTTCGCTCTCCGTTCAGTGAAGCGAACGAAGAAGCTCATGCGACGGTGTCCGAGTTGCCGCAGACCGTACTTACTCCAGCCTTCGTTGGTCAAACACATCCTGGCTGCGGCGACTGCCGAGCAGAGAACATGAATGAAACGACTTTGGCCCTGACGCGGCTGAATCAAGCGATCCTTCGACCCTTGAGTAATCGTAGAGAACTGATTCCCCGTGGGCGTCCGCAAGCAATTGTACTGTCTAAGAAAGATTGCTGGCCGCACATTTGTCCATGGCGTCCATGCTCCCTCCTCTGAATCGGAAACTCTCTTTGTTGGACGAGTTTGTTGCGCCGGAGTTCACGACACTCCGGGCCAAGCACAATGGCAAGGGAGGGTTCACTTTCAACAACACGTCAACGAAAGCGTCGCCGGAACTTCTCTTCACAGTGGACAGCAGACAGAGCATCCTCGCTCCCCGGCGAACGATCCGCAATGCTGCCGGCGTAGCAATCCTAGATCTCTGGCGAAAGCTCCAAGGAGGTGAAAGCTACGTCGCTCGCCCAAACAGCTCTTCGCCTCCTCTGGCTATAATCGCACCTCGTATTACGACTGTGAAAGAGAACATTGATGTCTACGTGAAGAACGGCGGGGCGACTGATGGAGAGACCAAGCTTGAGATTCGTGGGCAAGACATCTGGAAGCGTAACACCGACGTGTACCTGGGTAACGGTCTCGCGATGCAGATCCGATTCGTGAACTTCGTGACGAGCTACGTGCCGTTCTCGAGCACCCAGTGGGATGTAACAGTCTCTGAGGGTCTTTATCTGTCTTTGGTGAGCGTTTTGCGTACACAACAGTTCCCAAACCAGCAGTCTAACTGATAGCAGGCTTTTGCCATTGTCGTATATCTGAGCACTACCCTGTATACTAGCTCTTACTTTCGCTCAAGCTATGGCCTAGAGTTGAAGGATGACAGTGACGATCCTAAAAGGCAATCGCGAAAATCCATGTGGACGCGCGTTGGTACAGGTATAGGTGCAGGTGCAGCTGGAGGCGCGGCCTAGATGGTGTCGACCGAATTGATTAAATCCGGCCAATGTAGCAAGGTCTCCATATCTTGTAAAGCACTCACGACATTCATTCGTGGAGTGCTTGACGATGTGTAAGGAGAAGCCGGATTAGAGACGCACATCAGTCTGGAGCATAGATAGCGATAGCAACATCATTTGGACGAATGCGGGCTGTGAAGGACCGGTTCTCAAAAACAGCATCCGCGGATTTTGGGTCACGAGCAAGGACGAAGGCGTCCTACAAATTTCTCTTGGCTCAGGAACAGTACTGTATGAAATTGTTGAGCGAACGAACGGCATGGAACCGAATCTTATCGAATGGCTGAGTCTGATCCGCGGGACGCGCGGCGGAGCGATCATTGAAAATTCGGGCGCTCACTGTGAGAAGATCTCTTAAAGTCTGGCAGAGCGTGGACGTGTATGGTGTGAACGAGTTCACAGCGCTGGGAGGCGACGCTTATGGAAAAGCAATCGAACGATTACCTTCAAGAGCCAGGGCCAGACCGTTATGTGACTCTGGGCCTTCAGGTGAGATTGTATCGTGGTCCAGAAAACTACCGTCATACCAAGCTTTGTCGCCTATGCTCCTCGGTGATGGACTTTGACCATCTGGAGATATTCGCTCGGCAGTGATTGAGATTCGAAGCGCTCTGCTACCAGACCCGGCGGTTTTTCCTAGCTACAAGTCTTTTTTTGTCAATCGAAATTTTTTCTTTAGGAAGATCTGAGTTCTTCCTTGCGTGAGGCCGACCCGCCTGTTCAAAAGACCCGTGGTGGAAGACGCACAATTCCAGTTGCGTGGTTGATTGAGCAACCTGGTCTGAAGAATCACTTTGATTAGAACTTCGGCTTTGATGCATGGAAGAATCAACCTTTGGTCATCTTCGGAATCGGCGAAACGTCGTGCGAGAACCTCTTAAAATACAGTGCTCTGATCGTGCAGACTGTTGGGAACAAGTATGATGTCGCCCTCAAGCGAGAGCCTGCGTTTATAGGAGCCTGATTTTTTCGCACATGCTAGCGACATCTCTAATGATGATATTCTCGTTGGAAGCTGCATCGATCGCAAAAGTGGGATGGCTCCCATCGATTTTAGAGCTGGGCAAGAACTCCAACGTTGGTCCACGATGTGCGACTCATGTTAAGCAAAATCGTGTTCGGACCAAATGCAGATGTCTGGCTCTACCAATTCGTCACTTGGTGTCCAGGAGGCGGCTCCATTCCACTTCGCCGATCTTTTTGAACTCTACTCCCTCGCCGAAATACCCGGCCTCGTTCCAGGCTTTCATGGTAGGTCCATCATACGGTCCGTGGTGCTCGCCTCCATCCCTCTTATCACTCCATCGGTACTCCCACATCTCGCCCTGGGCATCATTTTCCGCGCCGTCGCCGGTGACTTCATTGACTGGTGCAGGTGCTTGCCAATCCTCACCTGCCTCCCGCTTATACTGTCGAAGCAACAATTCTCTTTCTGTCTCATATATCTCATGTTGTTCGCGCGAATAGAGAGCGTCAGCCGCACCCGTAATCGCCTCGACTGCTTTCTTTCGGGCGGCCTCCACGGGGTCTGATTCGTCAGTTTGATTTCCATTAGGTTCGTCAACGTCCATCTTGTTTTTCAGGCGCTTCTGTTTCCATTTAGGGATCTTGGTCTCCTTGGTTTTGCTTCTTCCCAACCGCTGGAGCGCTTCCAGTGGTGTTTCGCCGGTTTCGAGGTGTGAAAGCAGAGTGCTGAGAGAGTCGGTTGCAAGGACTGCATCGCTCTCCATGGCCTTCCTCCTACGCTCGTTCTCCCGCTTCTCCTCAGCTTCTTTCGCTTTGCGCATATCTTTCTTGCTGAGACCGTCCAACCAACTGTCGTTGACAGCATCTGGATCCACAGCTTTGCGAACATAATTGCCTGATTCGTCGAAGCGTCCTTCCTGCTCCTCTTCCTGAAGGTTGAATGCGTCAAGTCGCGGCGCATGCTTCTTCTTGCCACCCGCGCCGACCTCGGCAGCAATATCATCATCCATGTCTTCAGGGATGAGGTCCCTCTGCTCTTCATCCCCGGAGCTAGAATCTGAGTCCACGCTCCCAGCTCTTTCGCGCTGCTTCCCATTTTGTAGCAGGTCTGCAGATACACGACCTCCAGACTTGCTGTTCATAACCTGCCCCTCAATATCCTCGGGGTCCAGAAACCTGACGTCCTTCTTCCTCGGCTTCCCTTCCCGCCCAAGTTCCTCGTCTTCGTCGCCATCAGCGGTCCCTTGCGCATCCTGGTCCAGATCGGCAAACATGTCGTCGTCGTCTTCATCCTTGCTGCTTTGGCCTTTTCTAGGCCCTTCGTTCCTCTGCGCCCTTTCCGCAGCTCGCTCATTGAAATTGTCGTTGTCCGAATCGCTTTCGTATCCGTCGATATTGACTGCGTTGCGCTTCGTTTGAGGGCCGGATTTCCCAATGACGTCGGCATCTAGGATCACATCATCCTCGGGCGCATCTGCTGCAAGGGTGCTGGGGTTGCGATAATCAAAGCGCGGCTTTTTGCTTGTGTCGTCGTACGTTCGCGCGAAGTCCTCGCCAGCGCGTTTTGGGCGAGCTGCTGACGACGGATATGCTCTGCCTGCCATTGTATTTCAAGTTTGAGAGACACCGATCGCGAAGCTCCGCTATTCAATAATGTTAGTATCAAACAAGCATAAAGAACATGGCTGTTTGTGGCAGTGGCTATTTGGCAATCGTGGTGTGAGCGAGCGACCGAGCTAGCAATCTGGAGCATGACATCAAGCTTGAGCTCGATAGAGTTGCGGGAAGCGCCAGGCGGCTCCGTCCCAGCCGCTCAGCCGAGCCAGCGGGACGCGGTCGCAGCGAGCGCGCCTGAGAGCCCGTGCTGGGAAGCCAGAGGAGCTGATTGCGGCCAGGCGCTTCGCTACCTCAGGGCGAGCATCGTGGCAGCCCAGCAGCTCACGTGTCCCTTCTGGTGTTGTCTTTGCCACGAAGACCACCTCACTCAGATCCGCACCAGCGCACAGCGAGCGTCACGTGCACTACCTTCGCTGGCCACGCCCCACCGCCGCATTCTGCAGCTCGCGCCGGCGAATCCTCCGCGGAGGCCACTCACTCCCGCTGTTACCCCGGGTTGGTCTTCGAGCTCGAGCTTCGTCACGCCTGCAGTTGTTCGTGGTCTCGATGAGGGATCGCTAGGGAGACGCTTGCTGTCATTCTCTACCACGCCGCGTCGCCACCGGGCATGGCATACCAGCAGCAGGGTGGGCTGGCGAACGGCCCTGCTGGGTCAGGGGAGCATCATGGCACCGAGTACACGTTGCAAGGTGAGCATCTTGGGCCACCAGGGGATGCCACTGGAGCAAGACGAGATTGCGCTCGTGACTGACTGCGTGGTGAAACAATGGCTAACTCGTCCCTTTTGCACAGGTGTCATGCGCTTCCTCCAGATCGAATGGCACAACCATGAGCGCGCCCGCAACGCCTGGGATATCGAGCGCGCGGAGATGAAGGCCAAGATCGCAAAGCAGGAGGGCGAATGCAGACAAGCAAAGCGACTGAACGAGCAATTAGACCGCCAAGTGCGAATGCTCGAGATGGCGCTGAAGAACGAGCGCGCGAAATCAAAGGGAGGCAAGGTCGACGAGAAGAAAGGCGCGGAGTCGGATAAGAAAGAGAAGAACGGGGAGGAGAAGAACACGAAGGCATCGAAACGTACGTGCAGTGGAATCGTACTTGTGTTGAAAGACGATCCGAATGCTGACGACCTTGGTACAGCCAATAACAAGCCCCACAACTCGTTTTTGAAGACGGACAACGATGCTGAAGCCGACAAGGAGCGCGAGCAGTACCTGGACAGCACGACAAAGTATCTCAAGAACTGCATGAAAGAGATTCAGTATCTCCTCACTCCGCCTCAGCACCCGCCACCTCCTCAGGTCTTGCCTAATGGCAACTACACTGGCCTACCCGAGGCCCCAATCTCTGTAGAGGAGTACTATGCGCGCCAGCATCAACAAATGCACCCCAATACTCACGCGTTTGCCCAACCGACCGCTGCGCCGAATCACCAGCCCCCACCGATACCGAACAATCTGCCACAGGCTCCCAATTATCAAGAAGAATTACACTCGAGAGGTTTTGACTACCAGAATTACCAAGGAGCTGCTCCTCAGACGCATGAGATTCCAGAGCAGGTGAGACAGCCGGAAGCTGCTTTTGAAGAGCCTGTGGAGAATGTAACCCACACATTCGATGCACAGGGACGGCCTACCCAAGATCAAGGATACCCCCGAACTGGTGCACCGCAGGTCAAAACACAGCCAGATACCGACGGCTGGACTTTTGATGAAGAGCCGCAACCGCAACAGGACATCGCTCAGTCAGAAATCTCTCCCCGAAGGCCGGATACCGATCTCTTCCCAAGCGCGGCCAACCTACCAGCCAAGTCTCCACCCAGGACCGGACCGGGCTCCCACCGGAGAAAGAGCTCGGGCTCGGCAGCGATGTCCAGACGGCGTAGCTCTCAGGGCAAGGCCGAGGTTCACGATGGCGCAAACTCGAATCCAACCGCCGATCCGACCCAATTCAAAGTGAAATTTGCCTTGCGCGGTCATCTGGATGTTGTCAGAAGCGTGATTTTCAGCGGTGGTGGCAGCCCTGGTGAACCAGAGGTGTGTACGGCAGGCGATGACGGTACCATCAAGAGGTGGATCATTCCGTCTTCGTATCAGAATTTCAACGCGACTACGAGCAGTCCCGATCTTGACGTGCAAGCCACGTTCACTCACAGAGGCCATGAGGGTATAGTCACATCTCTCGCGTCTTGCTCCGCTAGTGGCTTCAACACGGGCGGTCGTGCCAGTGGCGATGGCTGGATCTTCTCCGGCGGCCAAGACGCCACCATCCGTGTCTGGGAGCGTGGCAGAGTGGACCCCAAGGAGACTTTGCATGGCCACACAGACGCCGTCTGGTCAGTCTGCATTCTCCCTACTACTGTCGGTGACATCTTCGGATCTCAGAGCAACAATTTTGGTGGCCCTGAACGACTACTTCTTGTTTCGGGTTCGGCGGACGGCACTGTGAAGGTCTGGGCTGTGAGTGCACCACCGCAAAGCTCTTCCCCTTCGACTGGAAGCCGACGTGGCGTCGGTGGCAGCCGAAGACACAGTGTCACAAGCGGCAGCAACTTCCCATCTAGCCCTCAGCCAAGTGTTGCAAGCACAACGCCTTTCACTTACACGCTCGTTCATTCCATTGAGCGGCCCGGAACTGGCGAGACGAAAGCCAGTCCGACCTCGATTGCGCCATTGTCCGCTTCGGGTGAGAATTTCGTCGTCAGCTACACTGACTCTTCAGTACTTTTGTTCGATACCAGAACTGGCGAAGAGGTCATCGGCATGGCAAGCGGCGAGACATACGATGGCACAATGGCCACGAGCATCAACACCGTTGTCGCTACAAGCATGGGTCTAGAGGGCGCCGGCCCCGGCTTACTGGAGTCCTCACGTGGCCTGGAGCCTGAAGAAGTTGCCGCGGGTGCGACTGGAAGTAGAGAAGGCGTTGAAGGCGTCGTCATTAGTGGACACGAAGACCGCTTCGTGAGGTTCTTCGACGCTAATTCTGGTATGTTTTTCATCCACAAAGCCTAATCAAAGCCACATTTGCTAACTATGGCCTAGGTCAATGCACCTACACTATGCTCGCTCACCCATCGGCCATCTCCTCGCTTTGCCTCTCCAAAGACGGTCGCGAAGCCGTCTCGGCCGGTCACGATGCAAGTATACGCTTTTGGTCTCTAGAGAAGAGGATTTGCACGCAGGACATTGTATCGCATCGTGCCATGAGAGGAGAAGGCGTTTGCGATGTCTGCTGGAGCAGCGACGGAAGGCTGGTAGTGAGCGCCGGTGGAGACGGTGTTGTCAAGGTATTCGCACGATGATCGCCGCTATTCGAGCGATTGAAAAATGGCCCAATTTCGGGCTCGACCATTGTAAAAACATTGACGGTACGGGGCAACTCCGTCCCGATAGACAAGCATAGCATCATGGCGTACGGCCACTGACAAGCGATCGATTTGAGACTTTTTCTTTTGACCGCATTTACGATGTCCACTTACACGCTCCTTAGCATGTACAACTCTGCCTTCCGCGTCATGTTACAAGAGTAACTGCTTGGCCTTTCGCAGGTATAGCTATCGTCTCTCATTCCTCGTCCTCTGAGAAAGACCTAAGAAGCTGGTGCTCGGACTTCTCTCCCAAATCTCGTTTTCTTGACCACGACGCCGCTCAATTTGCTAGAACTCTCTGCCTGACTTAGTTTCTCCCACGATCTTTTCCGGCCTTTCTCGGTTGAGCGTGACGATGCCGTTGGCTCCCCGAGCTCTAAACCCCTCACATACTCTCGAATTCGCTGTTCCCGACCAGCCTCAGTCTTCAGCGCAGCGAGTCGAAAGTAAATCAAAGACTTCTGCCCCTTTGCCAAACCATCCCAAGCCTCCGAAGCAACCGGACTAGCCTTGATGGCATCGACCAAGTCTTGCATCTCGTCCAGATTGGCCGCCCCGCTGTACGCTCGCTGCCAGCGCCCGTCTTGCTGAGCAGCCGCAACAGCCGCTCGTCCGGCAGCTTGCATGCGGCCCTCTTTCTCCATCTTCTCGACCAAGCCGACATTACGCTTCGACCAGACGCTTTTGGCGGCGCGGGGCGTGAATCGTTGCATGTACGTTGTTTCATCGATGGTGCGGCCTTGTCCGTTGATCCAGCCATGACAGAGTGCTTCTTCCACCGCTTCGTCTTGACTGAGCGATGTTGGCTCCACGATGCCTTTCTTTGCTAGGGTGAGAGAGACGCCTGGAGATTTTGAGGTGTTCTCTAGAAGCCATTGCGCCCAGGCTGCTGCGTTGGGAACGGTCAATTTGTCGAGGGTCTTCATTGTCACTGTCTGGCGCTGTTTTACTACTGTGGTATTCCAGATCTCTCTGTACGGTCTATGGACAGGTGATGAGTTGGAATTCTGATCGTGTTGTGCGGTGCGGTAGGCACGCCCGCTCTCCTAAAATGTTTTGGCTATCACATGTTCTTTGAGTGGTTCTATCTCGGTCTTTGAGGCTTCCCAAGGCTTTTCGTGGACAAAGTGCTTTGGGGGGATCTGGCAGTCTACGAGCTCGCCGCTGACACACCCGTTGAGTTGGGAGGCGTGAACCGCGGTACTCGTGCACGGACCAGCTTGCGCGCGCGACCAGCGTCGATTCTTGAGATCGCCGACTTTCACGTCGACTTTCAATCCGGCACTACTCTTCAATCCCACTCTTACAACATGGCCGATACTACCCTAGCGGACGCTGCAGTGGCAGCAGGCGAACAGCCAGTCGCCACCGAGACCGCGCTGACGAAGACCAACAGCGATGGCACCGTCCAGAAAGTCAAGAAGACCAAGATCATAAAGCGCAAGCGAAGACCGGCGCGCCCGCAGCAGGATCCCAGCACATTCAAAACCGAGCCACCTCCACAGACCGGAACCATCTTCAATATCTGGTACAACAAGTGGTCAGGCGGCGACCGGGAAGATGCGATCGCTTCGAAACACCAGGCGAAGGGAAGGTGCAACGTCGCCCTCGATTCTGGATACACACGCGCGGATAAGGTGCCTGGGTCTTATTTCTGCCTGTTCTTCGCTCGCGGGCTGTGTCCGCGCGGCAGCGACTGCGAGTACCTGCACCGACTGCCCAACAGCAGGTTAGGCAAGGAGGGCGAGGGAAGCCTAGGCGACATCTTCCCCAGCAACGTGGATTGCTTCGGGCGCGACAAGTTCTCGGACTACAGGGACGACATGGGTGGTGTGGGATCTTTCATGCGTGTCAACCGCACGCTCTACGTGGGCAGGATACACGTCAGCGACGACATCGAGGAGATCGTTTCGCGGCATTTCCAAGAATGGGGACAAATAGACCGCATCCGTGTCTTGCCGAGCAGAGGCGTTGCTTTCGTGACATACACACATTTGGCGAACAGCGAGTTTGCGAAAGAGGCGATGGCACACCAAAGTCTGGACCACGACGAGACACTCAACGTGCGCTGGGCCACAGTAGACCCCAACCCGGTCGCACAGAAGCGTGAGGCAAGAAGGATCGAAGAGCAGGCTGCAGAGGCTATCAGGAGGGCTCTGCCGGCAAGCTATATTGCAGAGCTGGAGGGCCGCAAGTATGAGGGAGCAGACCCAGAAGAGCGCAAGCGTAGAAAGATTGAGGGGAGCTTTGGCTTGCAAGGATACGATGCGCCCGACGATGTTTGGTACGCCAGTGAGAAGGCGAGACTTGAGGCACCACAAGAGCAGAAGATGCTGGAGGGAGGCAAGGAGAATGACGAGGATGCTCCATTGCAAATCACTGGCGGCAACGGACAGGCTCAACAAGGCTCTTCCGGAGGCATTCTGGGCGCTTCGACTCTAGCGGCTCTTCAGGGCTTCCGTGCAGCTCCTGGAGCCGGAGACGCCACACCAAACAAGCAGGCTGGACCGCTTGTTGGATACGGCAGCGATAGTGACGATGACGACTGATTGGCGAGGGATCCTCATATGGGTAGGTGAGTTGAAGGAGCACGGATAAATCGAAAGCCTCGGACATGACACTCGCGAGCGAATCCGTGCATGTCAAGGCTTAAGCAGCAAGCTACTCCAAAACGCCTGTCGTGATTTTGGTCGCACCATGAACCTACCCTCCACATATCTTGCATCCTGGTCTTCGTGGGTGGATAGGGGCAGAGCATCGAGAAGGCTAGCAGTCATTCAAAGCAAGCCTGCATTTGACTATATGTCATCGATCGCATGGTTGCATGCGCCAAAGTGTAAGGTAGGCCATTGCGGCGATCTGAAATATCACTGCCAGCAGCATGATGGCAACGCACCGAATCCAAACAGCCTCGGTCCGTCCGAACCGTGTGCCCCGCCTGCGCTCCACATCACCCGGGTGAACGCCTCAAGAGTCGAAAGACGGGTGGAACAAATGGAATTAATAATCGTTAGGCATACCTTCAATTTCAAAAGACAACTACAAATCATCATTGCTATCACATCTCACTAATTCAGCGCGTCTAACTCAGCCCATCGATCATGCCTTTGCAATCCGACCTTGCACTTGACACTTCTGCACTTGACTCCAATGCCATCTCGCAAAAAACCAATGCTCTGAATGAGTCTCTGATTGAGCTCGGCCGTAATGGGCCGAGATGGTGGGAGGTTTGTACATTTGTTAATTTTGTATGAATCTATTGTTGACGGCCCTCAGGTTGGACCTGAAAAGTATCGCCAGATGCGATGGGATGGCGAGACGCCGTGTCCTAAGCCTGCCGTCGTGGACTCCGGCAAGAATATCAATCTACCGTCTCGAGAGGCCGACCGCGAGGTCCCTTGTCGCGTATTCACTCCTGATGCTGGTAGCCCAAAAGCAGTCTTTCTTCATATCCATGGCGGCGGCTGGGTCTTGCAATCGGAACATTACCAAGACTTGATGCTCAACTGGATCGCCCAGAACTGCCAGCTTACAGTCGTCAGCGTTGGCTACCGCTTGGCTCCTGAGGATCCCTATCCTGCGGGTAACGACGACTGCGAAGACATCGCCGCCTGGCTGGTTGATCACGCACAAAAGGAATATGGCGCCCCGCTGGCATTCATGGGTGGCGACTCAGCCGGAGGCCACCTCAGTGTCGTGACTTGCTTCCGGCTCTTGAAATCGAGACCACAATTCGAGTTCAAAGGCTTGGTGCTGAACTTCGGTTGCTTCGACCTTGCAGCGTTCCTACCACACGTGCACCACTTCGATATGCCCCTCATTCTGACAAGGGATATTATGGACCAGTGCGTGTTGCACTCCCTACCATGATCAGGATTATATATTGACACTCGCAGTTACATCGCGGCATATTTACCCAATCGCAGCGAAGCCGAGAGACGCGACCCTGACATCTCGCCTTTCTTTGCCCATATGAAGAAGTTGAAGTGTCCTCCTGCCATCTTCACCTGCGGAACCCTCGATCCGTTGCTTGACGACTCTGTTTTGATGGCGACAAAGTGGACCATGAGCGGTGCGGAGGCCGTTTTGAAGCTCTACCCAGGTATGTCGAAATAAAGTGGACTCAATTTCTCGCGGAGCTAACGAGATCTTCCTAGGTGCACCTCACGGATTTGTGTTCTTTCCTGTTGGAGGCACGGAAGAGACGCAAAAAGCGCTCGACGATATCAAGATGTTCATTGACGGCCGTCTTTTAAATTAAAGGTACCTCGTAAAACTTGTGGGAGATCACGAGCATTTGTCTAGTGATGACATAGAGCTCCATTCACTGTAGTTGATGGTATATGTGCCTGATCAATGGAGGGAGTCTTTTACATGCTCAGAATCTTCCCATCTAGCGAACTTTATCGTGACGCCGGCGAACACGAATCAAAATGACTGCTCGTATCTTAAGCAAGCTCGCTAATCAGCCACCGGTTTGGCGGCCTTGTATCACCTGCCACATTAGTTGTGGTTCATCGGATCGCCTTGCCGCTGGTATCTGGCAGCCTAGTTGCGGGGTATATCGCGACCTTTCATCAGTGATACTCCTACTTGACGGAGCTTTCACTTGAACAACACACTTGTCAAACAAACTCATCCTATGATGAGCCACGAAAAGTATGAACGACTGGCGGTCAATGCCTCACCACGTCGCCCCAGACATCCCCGGCCGGGGCGGATTATTGCAGCCACACTTCTAGTCGTCGCAGCACTCTGGCTGACCAACTCCAACCCCCTTCATCTATTTAATGGAAATCTTCAGCACCATGAGAGTTCGCCGCAGCCTTTCGATGAATTTGACTGGGAAAAGGTCGAGACAACGCCGCAGCTGCGTTACACGCCCTGCTATGGCAAACTGCAATGCGCACGCCTGGAGCTACCCATGGACTGGTTCAATTACACGACCAAAGCAACGATCAGCCTCGCAGTCATACGGCAACCAGCTGTAGTACCTGTCACGCACCCGCAGTACGGCGGAGCAATACTTCTGAATCCTGGTGGGCCCGGTGGCTCTGGTGTTGGACTTGTGCTCATGGCTGGAGAGAGTGCGAGGGCTATTCTCGACACCGACGACGGAGAGGGGAAGTATTTCGACATCATCTCTTTTGACCCTAGAGGCGTCGGTTTATCCGAGCCGAGAGTGGACTGCTTTCACGATCCGAGTGTGGACGCCAGCTGGCAGCTTCGACTCCAGGAAGAGGGATGGCTCGATTCGTCTGATGCTGCGTTTGGGCGCATCTGGTCTATGTCTGATGCCAAATGGCAAGGTTGCTCTAGGGCTGCCGCAAATGACAGTGAGGACATCAAGCGGTACGTCTCGACGGCTTCTGTCGCGCGAGACATGCTTGAGATCGTCGAGCGACATGGTGAATGGCGAGAGAAAGAAGCGATGGCGCTTTTGGGAACTTGCTCTACGTCGTCACTATTGACGGGCAAATGTTCGAAGTCGCCACAGATTCCCTCGAATCTTGAACATGCGCTCTACAAAGAGAAAATCCAGTACTACGGCCTCAGCTACGGCTCGTTTCTGGGTGGAACTTTCGCGGCCATGTTTCCCAACAGGGTAGGACGGCTCCTCGTGGACGGCGTAGTCGACTACAAAAACTATGCGTCCGGCAACTGGTCCGACAACCTCCTCGACACAGAAAAGACCATGGACTTATTTTACTTTCACTGCGCGCGCGTAGGCTTCCCGCAATGCGTCCTGGCCAACGCAGACGGCCCAAGCGAGCCAAAAGCCATCAAGAACCGAACAGACAGCATCATCCAGAGCCTCTACCACAACCCCCTCTCAGTCTACCAACCGCGCGCAGACACCCTAAGCTACAGCGAAGTCCGCTCCCTGATCTTCTCCGCCCTCTAC
Source organism: Cladosporium halotolerans (assembly GCF_011745625.1). Classification (NCBI taxonomy): domain Eukaryota; kingdom Fungi; phylum Ascomycota; class Dothideomycetes; order Cladosporiales; family Cladosporiaceae; genus Cladosporium; species Cladosporium halotolerans. The sequence goes on along the minus strand of NW_027191453.1, from coordinate 587,545 downwards.
AACCCCATCTTCGCCTTCCCCGTCCTCGCCCAGCTCCTCCTCGCCATCGAACAGAAAAACGAACCCTTCCTCGCCCCCCTCCTCGACGCCTTCCACCCCTCCGCCTGCGCCGCCGAAAACGCAAACATCATGGCGCGCGACGCCCAAGTGGTCATCATGTGCAGCGACGGCGAGTCCCAAAGCTACATGACGCGCGCCGCCTTCCAGAACTTCTCGCGCGCCCTGGCAGCCCAATCGCCCTCCTCTGGCAGCGCCTGGAGCACGCTGCGTATGGGCTGCGTGCACTACACGCTGCCCGCGACGCACCGCTTCGCGGGCCCCTGGGAAGCGAACACGAGCCACCCGCTGCTGTTCATCGGCAACACGGCGGACCCGGTCACGCCGGGCAAGTTCGCGCGGGACATGGCGAGGGGGTTCGTGGGAGCGAGGACGCTGATGCAGGATTCGGGCGGGCATTGTTCGCTTGCGGCGTTTAGTAGGTGTACCACGGGGTATATTAGGGGGTATTTCCAGACGGGCGAGTTGCCGCCGGTCAATACTACTTGTGGGGTCGATGTTGAGCCCTTTGGGCCGGCGCCGGGGGATGTGGTTGTTGAGGATGAGGAGGGGAGGGTTATGGCTGAGAGGCATGCGCGGATGGCGGATTCGCTTTATGAGCATGGTGCTGCGTTTATGGGAGGAGAAGGCTGGAGGCGAGCGAGACAGGCTCTGAGGGAGGTGTCGAGTTTTGGAGAGTAGGTGGTAGGCGCAGAAGTATTTGACGTGACAAGCGACTTCGTCCGTGAGGGCTGTAGATGTAACAGAAGGACAAATCGAACCTCGACCATTTCCAGATTGTAAGCACTTAGATACGATCTAACACGGCTCTACAGCACATCACTTCTGTTCCTAATATAAGAAACAGTCGTTTCCCATCGCACATCCTCGCAGGTCTCACCTCCCACATGAACCCCTTCAAAAAAAAATCTCATTGACACCCAAATCCGTCAATAGCCCTCCCGCCCAACCAGACGCGCGCCACGCACCCATCAAACAACTAAACCCCAGCATACCTGCGCGCCATGTGGTATGCGCGCGAGCCACCACTGTAATTGCAATGATGTCTTTCCCTCCTACACTCACCATGCGCTTCGCTCGCACGCAAAGTCTTCCTGCGCCCTCCTGTCACGGGCTCTGTTTCACATCCGACGCTATTGAGCGCTGCTGCGGCCTATTGAGAGCTGACTGCTGGGCTTATTGGAGGGAGGTTGGCTATTGAGGAGGTGGGGTCTTTGCTATTGAGGGTTTCGGGAGTCAGGTTTTGGAGGACTGGGTTTTCTTGAGAGAATCCATTGACCGACTGACACTGAGCAACGATCTACTGGCCACACCTACCGACGAACCTTTCGTTGCGCTTGCGACTTTGATCCTCAGCTTTCCTCGACGGACTCTGTGGGCGAGGAGATTCGACGGTACTGGGCACTGGCTGCGCCTTCGATCTGAGCGAGTCCGAAGAACACAAGGACTTCCCCGAACGAAGCATCACCAGCTCCCCAAAATACCAGGGGCAAGAAAAGCAGAAAGAGAAAAACACGCACCCACAACCAACACCCACAACAACCCCCCTCACAATGGACTCCTCCCTCACCCCCTCCTTCCCCACCCCACCAACAACAGCCCCCACAACCCCCTACCCCGCCTCCCTCCTCCTCGCCCTCCTCTCCCTCCTGCTCTTCCTCCTAACCCTCCCACCCCTCTACTGGCACCTCAGCAACGCCAACGTCCCCGCCGCAAGCCTCATCCTCTGGCTGCAAATCCTCAACCTCATCTCGCTAACGAACGCCCTCCTCTGGCCGCACGACAACACCTCCCTCTGGTACGACGGAGCCGGGCTCTGCGACGTGCAGGTCAAAGTGCTGGCGGCGGCGTACGTGGGCGTGCCGGCGAGCGTGGCGGGGGTGTTGAGGGGGCTGGCGGGGGTGTTGGATGTTGAGAGGGGGGTTGGGTTGGGTTCTGGGGGGAGGGGGAGGAAGAGGCGGGTCGTGGGGGATTTGGTGTGGTGCTGGGGCGTGCCGGGGCTGCAGATGGTGAGCGCGTGGGTGGTGCAGACGCGGCGGTATTATGTGCTGGGGATCGCGGGGTGCGTGCCGGCTGTGAGCAGCAGTTGGGTCGCGGATGTGTTGATGGTGGCGCCGCCGGTGGTATGGGTTTTGGTCGGGGCGTGGTTTGCTGGTGAGTTTTTCCTTGTTGGAGTTGAGGTTGAGTTTGGAGAAGGGAGATGGTCGGTCAGCTGACGTTCTATCTGCAGCCCTTGTGCTCCTCCGCATGCACCGCTATCGCCGTGATTTCACGACGCTGCTGGCGCACAGCAACACGAACCGGTCGCGCTTCGCCCGCCTCTTCGCCATTTGCATGCTCTGGCTCGCCGTCTCTATCCCCTTGCAGGCCTATGTCATCGTTCGGCAGGCAGACACGCAACATGTTCCGTTCAACTGGGCGCTCGTACACGATCCGGAGGCCTGGCGGTTGATCGAGATGTTCCCGTCGAGTGGGAAGATTTACTACACGCGGTATATCTGGCTGGGCGGATCGTTTATGGTCTTTGTGCTGTTCGGATTTGGGAGGGATGCGGGACGACTGTACGCCAAGGGATTGAGGGCAGTTGGGCTGGGAAGGTGTGTGCGGGTTTCGAGGGGTGGGACCACAGGCCGGAGTGCCTCACATGCTGGCACGATCAGTTCGGTTGGGAGTAAGGCGAGGCTGTTGTTCAGCAGGAAGAGGAGCGTGGCTGATCGTACGGGAGGACTGTCGGCGACGGATTCGAGATCGTCAGGACTCACCGCGTCGTCGATGTCTGAGCCGTTGTCGCCGAAGACAGTGCAGCATCTGGAGACTGTACAGGAGAATGCTCGACTTACGACTTCATCCGGCGGTAAGCCACTGGTCCAGACGGTCTCTTCTTACCTGCCATTCTGGCTGGGAGGACACCGCAAGACCGCGTCTCTGGATGTCGAGAAGAACGCACCGGCTGCGTCGAAGCCCCGTGGTTTCCATCGTTTCACCTCTGCTTTTCGCTCTCCGGTGGCGACATCAAACGCTGGAGGAGAGCCGGTGTCGATGAACGACATTTTGAGAACGCGGGACATTACTATCAGCTCTACGGCGGCACCGGCCTCGCCTGAGCCAGCAGTCCCGATCCAGGGCGGAGTCGTGGTGAAGAAAGAGGTGAGACAGGAAAGTGAGGTTGCCGTGAGCGGGCTTTGAAGCTGGAATGTCGTTGCAAGTGGGCATTCTTCAACCGTCCCGGCGCAGCGGTGAAAGTGTGACTACGACAGGAAGTCGTTCGCAGATGACATGGCCGGCCATTTGAACCAGCATTATCGAAGCAAGGTGCTTTGCGTTACCAGCGTTCATAGCAAGTGAAGAAGGATTGTTCTGTCAAATCAGTGGTCTCGTCTCTTCTTTTTGAGTGGTTTATTGTCTTGGTCACACAGCAGATGGACTGAAAGGCGGACATATGAGGCTCGTAACAAGCAATGCATGGTGGCGGCGCCCTAAGTCGTACAGCATCTGTAGGGAGTAGCGTCCAGATACAGGCACCCTTACCGCGACCAGCCGATGTCTTCAGACCTTGCCTCACCTGCAGAGTGGATCCCAGGACGATGACAGGCGCGCACGATGTTCACACAGGCTGCTGCCAGCCTCCATCAACCGACACGGCGCCGACACCACCAACGGGCGGCAATGAAGTCACGCGGGCGACAAGCTTCGAATGTGCCATCAGCAATGCGCGGATCGACCGCCTTAGGCATCCGCGTGGGCGCCTTCGTTGGATGCAGCGCTGCAGCGAAGCGGTTGGCTGTCGTGGGCGGGCGTTGGGCTGGCGGCCAATCATGCCACCCCGTGCCGCGTCTGGCTGGTGGAATGCGAGCGGCGCCGGCCTCGTGCGCGCAACGACACGCCCACCATCGCCCGCCATCGCCCAACACGCCATTGTTGATGCCAGCGTCGACCGCCCCGCCGTCCGCATTAATACCCCTCCATGCGCCGTCCGGCGGTGCGGCGCTTGTCGCCATCGTCGCCAGCATCGCCATATCGCCGCCAGCATCCTCCAGTGCCTCCCTCCCCTCGCCGAGCCACCGCCCGGTGCTTATCTGGCCCACGCATATAGCTTGTGCCAGCCTTGACCGTACGACCTCCCGGGCCTGGTCTGGCCTGCCGCGCACACTGACAGAGAAGATGCAGTACCTCGCAGACCCGACGTCGGAATAGGCTACCGGGCCATGTCCTAGCAAGTCTTGCCATTCGACTCGACTTCTTCCTTCGCTCTTCTGGCCGCCTTCTAGCGGAGCGCACTAGCGGCTGGTCCCGATTGGCCCAAATCCACCACTATGGAGACCACCTGCGTCGAGCACGCAAGCATCCCTCCGGAGTTCCCGCAGGAACTGGTTGGCAAGAAAGTCCTGCTAGCGAGCGAGTCTCTCGGTCCGGTAAATGGAGTCAGCCGGACGACCCAGAGTTTGATCGACTATCTCCGTCGAAACGGTGTGAACGTCGCGACTTGTGCACCCACCTACGCAGGCCAACCGATCGTTCCCGTGGAGCCAAAGCCAGAGCGAGCCCCAATCGTCAACCGAGAATGGGTTCGTGCTATCGAGAAGAAGTCGTCCACCCTAGGCTCGAGAGCACTGGGTGGCGCCTGGACCTGGCACCATGAGCGAGAGTCTTCCGACAAAGCCCCTCAGCAATCTGTATTCCAGGCCGCTCCTCCTGCGAGAAACCCTCGCATGATCAACCGCAGCCGCAGCGAGGAGGCCCGACGAAAGCTGGAAGCAAACAAGATCACTCGGGTCAACCCCGAATTCAGACTGCAAGGCTTCCCTCTGCCTTACAACCCTGATCTTTCAGTCGCCTACCCTTTCCGCCTTGGAGTGATTTACGACAAGACATTTAAGCCGGACCTGATCTACCTAGCTTCTCCTGCAAGTGTCGGTTTCCAATTTCTCGTCCAGCTGCGTCAGCTCACAGACCCTATCCCGACACTGCTCAACTTCCAGACGGATCTTTCTCACTACTCTACGATCCTCTTCCCTCAGCCACTTGACCAGTATGGCGTCTGGCTGCTCCAGGTTGTCCAAGGCTTCCTGTTCCAAGCACCCGCAGTCCGCACTATCTTCTACCCCTCAGCCTACGTCCGCAAATACATGACCGCAGCCGGCGCTCCCGACGACAAAATGCAACACCTCGGCCGCGGCGTCGACACCCGCCAATTCAACCCCTCCCACCGCTCCGAGTCCTACCGCCGCCAAATCGCCCCCAACGGCGAAATCATCTTCGCCTGCATCTCGCGCCTCGCGCCCGAAAAAGGCTTCGAATTCCTCGCCCAAGCCGCCACCCGCCTCGCCGCCACCGGCCTGCCCTTCAAACTCCTCATCGTCGGCGGCAACAAGAACCCCGCCGTCGAAAACGAAGTCCACTCCTACTTCGCCCCGCTCGGCGACCGCGTCGTCTTCACCGGCATGCTGCGCGGCGACGCCCTCGCCCGCGCCTACGCCGCCGCCGACGTCTTCCTGCACTGCTCCATCACCGAGACCTTCGGGCTCGTCGTCCTCGAGAGCATGGCCTCCGGCGTCCCCGTCGTCGCCCGCGACGAGGGCGGGCCCAGTGAGACGATCCGCCACGCGCAAACGGGCTTCTTGGTGCCACCGCACGACATGGACAAGTTCGTCGCGCACGCGCGCGCGCTGGGCTCCGACGCGGCGCTGCGGGCCGAGATGGGCGCGAAAGCCCGCGCGCAGGCGCTCGATACCACCTGGGACAAGATCAACAACCGCGTCGCGGTGCAGTTGGCGGCGGCGCTGAGGGATGCGGGGGACGATGAAGGGGAGGAGAGGAGGAGAAGGGAGGGGTACTATGGCGCGTGGGCGGACATGGCGAAGGTTTATCTGGCGGTGGGGATCGTGTGGGTGTTTTGGTTCATCGCGGTGATACCCTTGCTGCTGTGCGGCTTTGTGCATGGGATTGTTAAGAAGAGGTAGGGTTGTGGTTGGGAGTTGCGGGTTTCTTTTTTGGGTTATTCATGGGGGGGTCGTTTGCGCTTCAACGCGGTTTTTAATCATGGGAGTTTGGAGGGAATTATGATGACAACGAGGGTTTCTGCGCATATGAGTAATGAGGTGGCGAGTGAATGGGGCGTCTGGGAAGGGAGCTGCTATCAACAGAGATATCCGACGGCGTAGCAACCATGCATTTGATTCGAAGCTTATCATATACCACTCACTCGAGCCATCGCATCTTCCGCTCTCAATAAATTCACAGGTCTCCCTCGCCTGCTCATCATGGCTCGGTCCGAAGAGAACGGAACTCGACACCAAGCCCGGTAAAAACTCAGAAGACATCGTCTTCCGGCTCCTCCTGCTTGACAACCTCAGCAGCAGCAGCCTCCTCCTCAGCAGCCTTCTTGCCCTTCTTCTTCCCCTTCGCCACAGCCTTACGCTTCTTCGCCGGCGTCTCCGCCCCTTCCTCACCCCCATCCTCTCCATCGACCTCAGCACCAGCAGAAGCAGAAGCAGCAGCAGTCTTCTTACGCTTCCGCGGCGTTTCCTTCTTCCCAGTCCCCTTCACAGTAGACGGCGGCGGCGGCGGAGTCTCTGTCCCACGTCAGCTCACCCATGCCCATCCCCCATGGCCCAGGATCAAACTCACCTCCCTCCCCGGCGGACATAGCAGCGAGCTTCTTCTTGATCACGCCCCAGGTGTTGCTCGCGGTCTTGGGCGTGTTGAAGCCGGCCGCGACGCGCAGCTTCTCGAGGTCGATTTCGGGCGGGGATTTCAGGCAGGACCAGGCGTGCTGGAGGACGCGGAGTTCTTTTTCGGTGAAGGTTGGTTTGGTGGGCTGTGTGGTTGGTGGGGTGCTGGGCGGGGAGGACATTTTGGTGGTTGTTGTTTTTGTTGTTGTTGTTGTTGTTGTTGTTGTTGTTGTTGTTGTTGTTGTTGTTGTTGTTGTTGTTGTTGTTGTTGTTGTTGTTGTTGGGGAGGAGTGGGTTGCGTTGCGTTGCGTTGATGGTGGGTTTGGGTTGGGTTGGGTTGGGGAGGAAGGAGAGAAGGACGGGGAGGTGAAGGGGAGGAATCACATTGTTGTGGGAGCCTGTTTTACTTCTCATGGCTTGGGTGCCTGAGACATGCAGGCAGCGGATGGCGGGTAGGTGCGGCTTGGGGGAGTGAATGGTGTGGGAGAGGAGTGAAGTCTGGCGGGTTGGAGGGAGTGAATGGCGTGAGAGAAGGGTGGAGTCTGACGGCTTGGGGGTTTCAACGCGCTTGGGGTGGGAGGGCGATGCTATTGTAAGCAACATTTGGATTACATCAGGCTCTTCTTTTAATTCTGTGAAGTGATATCTGGCTGCTGGGATGGACATAGACACATATGGAGGGGTGGGCCAAGTCCAGGCCCTTTCTTGACGGCTGAGCGTCTTCAAGGGCTAAGCTGACAGCCGTCATGAGCTCATGGAGGCGGCGACATTTGCTTCTTCGCAAATGCAGACCCATCTACTCCTTCTTCGCCCTCTTCTCCGCCGCCTTACCCTTACCGCCACCCCCGACGAGCTTGAACAAGACCCAAGCAAACCCGACCAGCACAACAGCCATGGTTGCGGTGGGAACCCATCCAGCTCCCTTCGAATCCAGCACAGGCACATCCAGGTTCAGAAGAAGACCCTTCCCTTCCTCTCCACTAATAGTGTCATCTCCAGTAACCGGCGCCGGAGGCACATGGTAGAACATAGTCTTCGTGCCGAACAACCCATCATAGCCCAAGTTCTCACGGTCGAACGGGTTGACCTTAAACTTCGGCCCGTCATCCGCGTGGCACGCCCAGAAAACAATGGGAGCCGGAATATCGAGACTAGCGTGCGAAGAAGACGACGCGGACGAGTTCGCGGGGCTCACGTAGCGCAGGTGCGTCGGGATAGTAGCGGTCCAGAGCTCGCTCCCTGATCCAGCGGCGTCTGGGTACGAGAGCTCGAATAGCGCAGCTGAGCCCCAGGACTTGATGATCCAGTCTGGCGCTTCGAGGTCTTGTTCGCCGCTGAGGGCATGCAGGGCTTTGAGGTTCTGCGACTCGAGGAAGAGTCCGTCGGAGAACTGGTAGCGGTCGACGAAGAGCGCCGACGGCAGGGTGAGGTATGCATGTAGGGCGCAAGAAGGCTGAGGCGGCTTGAGAGAAGCTGCTGGGAAGGTGAGATCGAGCTTGGGGTGAAGGCCGGTAGGGTGTTGGAAAGCCGCGGCGAACGATTGCTTCGAGTGCGCGGCCGGAAGAGGATGATGGCGCGAGGGGAACGAGAACATGGTTGCGCCTAGTAATCCTTGTCAGCGGTTTCTTAGAGTTTCTATGAACGGTGCACTTACTCGGACTATCATTCTCGCCCAGCACGGCAAGATACCCGCCGAGCGAGAGTTCCTCGATTTCGTCCGCTTTCTCGCTCTGCAGAATACCAACTTCATACCTATGGTTCTCTCTAAACTTGACGATAGCCCTGTTAGTGATCCCAGATCCAGGTCTCTCGCCTGAATCCACATCCGCGCTCCAAGTCGCGGCAATGTTGACAGCGCGGCTGATAGTGTCAAAATCTATATCGACCGAAGCCGCGTACTCCGCGAACTGTGCCTCATCCTCGCAAGCGAGCCTGGCCTTGAGGTCTGACCGACATGCATTGTCGTGAAGATACTCTCGGAAAACACTGAGATCCGGGAGGACGTGGAAGTACTGGTAGCTGGCGGCGGACGCGAAAGTCTCCGAACGCAGCGGCGGCCGGCTGAAGCTCTCGAGCGTGTAGTGGCATTTCAATTCTTCGCCGAAGAGCGTTTGGATCAGCGGGCAGATGTTGACTTCTTCGCCTGACTTGAGTGGCGTGAAGAAGACGTGGAGGCCGGATGGGACCCTAGAGACGAACGGTGCCGGGATCGCGTGGTCGGCGGGTGCAGCCCAGCGGATGCGTACTTCGTGGCATTGCTCTAGCACTTTGGCGACCTGGTGATGCGCAGTCAATCGCCATGATCAATATTGAAATCGACATGGGCAAGGGTACCTCAGGCGGCAGGTCGTCCAAGCCCAACGTCAGCCGCTTCTCCAAAGCAGCGCTGCCAGCATTGGTGTACACGACTGAATCCGGATTGACGTGTATACTGTTGCGGTCGATGAATGTGCCCTCGGGCTGGATATATGTGATGCGTTGCTTCATGTTGCTGTGATTTCAGATCGATGTTGCTCAATTGTTGGGTGATGTTCCCGCCACGATGAAGTCTAGGCCCTAGATGCGGTGGCTCGGCGTGTGCTTGTGCTCGCCGAGTGTGAGACCCATGACGTCCGTCCATGCGGATTTCGATTTACGAAGAGGTGGCAATTGACTTTACGGGGAGGGCAGATAGAAGTCACAATGCAGGTGACACAATAACACGGACGGACATGCTGCTTTTATAGAGTTTGGAATTCGTCGCTACTGCTCTCAGTCGTACCGCAACTATCCTCCTTTCCGCGGCCAACTCAATTAGTGTTACAAAGTACAGGTTGCGACATGGAGTCGGCAGATTCAACGCTTCGGTGTATCCTCCTTCCTTTGCCTTCACGCCTCATACACCCCAGAAGCACCTCGCTGACTCGCTCCCTCAATGCTCCCGCAATGAAGCCTGGAGTCCCGTGCCTGGGAGCCCTCTATGTCCCAGCGCTTGCCGTCAAACGGCGGGGCAAAGCAGATAATCGCGGTCTGTTGAGCCAAATAGAATGGCAGATGGATCTCGCAATGGCGCAATGATGGAGGGCGAGCAGCGCAACTCCGATAGTCTGCCCGCTCCACGTGAGTACTGTAAATTTCGTGAGCCGAATTGCTCATGGCAATGGACGGCTACGTAAGGACGATGCTCATGGAGTCGCCTGAGCCAAATGATTTTCCGCAGCTTGGACACTTGCGAGAGCGGTTTGAGATCAGGTCTTTGACACAAGAGGAGCAGAAGACGTGGCCACAAAGCTTGATGACAGTGTTGCGGATGTTCGATGTGCAGACCGGGCAGATAGCGAGTTGCTGTGGACAAATGTTAGCGGAAATTCAGTCACAGATGATACGTTGAGAGCATCCGACTTACCCTCCAATCTTCCGCGCTGGAATTGTTGACTGTGGCTTTCGCTTTGCGCAGGTTCTCAAACGATTTCTTAGTGTCGTCCAGGCGAATCTTCAGCTGCTCCAGCGACTCTTCTGCTTCTCTGCGGCCTTTCGTAGCAGCGAGACACTCTTTGTCCTTGGCAGTTGCCAATTTGTTCAATTCCTCGACCTGTTTCTTCAGGCCTTCGGTAAGTGTGGAGGCTTCCTTGTGCTTCTGTTCAGCACTGCGGTGCTGCTGCTCAAGCTTGGTCAAACCGTCCTTCGCCTCGGCGATCTGACGCTCCAGGGAAATGACAAGTTCTTTCGTCTTGCTGTCTGCATCTTTGAGCTGGCTGACGATCTCACTGGAACGTGCGTTCTGCGACTTCAGCACACGCAATTCTGCCTCCTTCGAGTCCTTAGCTTTCATTGCCGCAAAGTACTTCTGCTCTGCTTTGGATTTCTCAGCACTCAATCTGAGCACTATATCCTCGGAATTGGCAACTTCCGCAACTCGTTTCGCAGCCAAAGCCTGAGTCTTCTTCCAAGCGGTTTCCATAGACGGGAGCTCTTGGCTGAGCAGATTGTATTGGTTCTCGAGAGTGCTAAGTTTCGCTTTCAAAGCCTCAGCATCCAAGTCGTCGTAGTTGCACTCATGTGCCTTTGATTCGCCAATTTGAAGCTTCAAGCGTTCGACTTCAGACTCCAGTGCTGTTATCCTGATTTCCTTCGCCGCCGTGAGCTCCTTGGCTTGCTCAAAAGACACACGCTTCTCCTCGTCTGCGCTCTTGCGAATCGCGAGCTCTGACATAAGCTCATCCCGAGAGTTTCTGATGCGTGCTAAATCGACCTCGATGCGAGCAATCATACTCTCGTTCTCGCTGGTTTGTGCGCGGTTATCCTCATCAACGTGAACTCGGTGTTGCGTTCTTTCGGCCTGGAATTTCTGTGCTTCCTCGCGCAACTGCACGTTAGTCGCTTCGAGATCATTGATGCGCTTGATGACATCGTCATGCTGAGATTTGAAGGTTTTGAACAAAGCTGTCTCAGCATAATCCTCATCGGTGAGACTGGCAACCTTTGTTCGCGCCGCAGAAAGCTCATTAGTTAGGCGATTATTTTCAGTCTCCAGTTCCTCAAGCTGTTTCTTGCGCTGTTCAGCCACGGCAAGCGCCTCCCTCCGAGCAATGTCACTTTCACCCGCCGCCACGCCATTTTCAACCTCGCCATTTGGCTCGTGCTTGATGGGCGTCCCGGCGCGCTTACTCGTGCTTGGAGAGGCCTCGCCATTGCCTCCTAGCATTGCCTGGCGTTCAAGCTTCTGCACCTGGAGGCTTTTGGCTCTTTCCACTGCCTTCTCTGCCTTAAGATAGCGGTATGATGCGGTTTCCAGACGTTCCGTCAACTGTTCTTTCTCTGAAACAAGGCTCTGGCATTCTGCGATCGCAGCCTTTTCTTTGGCTAGCGCAGAGGCCAGCTGCGATTGCAGCTTGACAGATTCTGGCGAAGCCGTAGGGACACGGCCGTAAATGTCCGTGATCGCATCTTTGATTTTTTGAGAGCGCTTGGAGAGGTGTGCCGAAAAAGTCTCATTGTCGGAGAATTCGAGGGCGGAGTTGAAGATTTCGCCACCTAAACTATCTCTTAGCACACATATTCCAGATATTTGATGTTCAAGGTATTCATACCGGATTCTGATGTCGCACTGGGAGGAGGTGTGGGCAAGGCATCGGCCGCGAGAATGCGGACTTCGTCGAGTAGTTGAGAGAACCAAGCGTCGATCGTGCGGAGGTGGTCATCGTGGTACGTGAGCTTCTTGTTGAGCTCGGTGTACTCTTTCTGCCAGTGTTTCTGCTCGCGCTTGTATTCATTCATCTGACGCAATATAGCGTCCTTCTGGTAGGCCTGCAAAGTGTGGAGGTCAGCAAAAGGTCTGAAGAGCAGTGCGCACGAAGTAAGAGCAGGCTTACCTCGACAGCTGCTTCATTCTCGGCGCTCATGCGCGGCGCGCCATTCTCCTCTTTGATGCGCTTTGAGCGCGGTATCGAGTCATCAGCATCGGGCGCCAAAGAGCGCTTGCGATCCTCCATCTTGCCCTTGTCGAACGAAGGGACCGGAAGCGAGGGAGTCGTAGCGGCGGTCATTTGAATGAGCAGGCGGGCGATGGCATGCGCGGTATGCGCCGATGGCAGCACTACCTCATGGATGTGAGTTCAGAGCGCCGATGACTCCGAAATATACCACAGCGGGTGCGGCGAAGCCGATGTGCTGGCAGTATGTTGTTGATGGCGTGTCGTGAGCAAGGCTGTACTCGCGTGTGCAAAACTGCGAAAGGAGATGTTAGGTTCCAAAGTCTCAGGCCGTAAGGCCACCGGCCACTCAGCGCGAGCTGGAGACGCCGTGAATAAAGTCGTGGGAAAGGTTTCGCTTGGGCAAACGAGCACGTGACAAGGCGATAAAGGCAGGAATAACAATTAAGCTGCGAGGACCATGCTATCTCTCTCCATTCTCAATATCAGCAGCTGTCGGTAAGGTTGCTTGTCGCTCGATGGCTATTTGTCCTTGGAGTCTGCCAGCAACACGCCGCGAAATCACAAGCCGCCTCGCACGGTCGTGGGCAACATTGCAAGCCAATCCAAGTCTGCACTCCACGCACCAAAGACTCGATCGTTCCGGAGACCAATGATTCACCGCTTCACTTGCATATTCTGTTCAGAACAAATAGAGTAGAATCCGACGGATCTCGGGATGCGCTGCCCTACATAAGCCCAGCGCCCCCCAGCACTCCGGCTACTCCGAAGCCATTCTACAGCACGATCATACCTTGCGTAAGCAGGAATGATGCAGTCTGCGTGCGGAATCGCGTACTCCGAAAGCTTCCAACAAGCAACAGATTCTGGGCCACTCCGTCCATCCGATGTTTGGTGCAGAGACCTCGTCAGCTTCCAATCGCGCAACGTTCACCTTCACCGGATCGCCACCTCCAACCAAAGGGCGTTGGACTCCGTAAACCCGGGCTCGACCAGTCGTCTCTGCGAGACGTGCCTTGGGTCTCTAAAGCTCCGATCATTGGTCCCATGTTCGTCAAATAATAACGTTACCTTGTTTCCGTCGGGGTAATGGAGCGTGCTGGCTCCGAACGCGCCGGTTCTAAAAGTGGACCCATGTAGTGGAAGGGCGCACCCATACATATATCAGCCTAGTCGCACCTCATGTGTCCAGTTGGGTGCACCTAATTTGCATATCGATTGTCCTAATGTCATACGCTACGTTGAATTTCTTGGGATCAGCTTTTCACTGCAAAACGTCACATTCTTCTACAACCTTCAGGTCGACCTTCACCAACGAGCCCGAGCCCGGACCCAGGACAGCATGTGAATGGGTAATGAATTAGAGGGATTGAAGGCCAAGTAGATGTCGTAAGAGATTCGTTTGGTTCTTTCATCTATCAATCTCTAACAAAATATCGTAGATCTTTCTCGTAAAACATCGCAAAAATACCGGAAAATGGAAAACTCGCCGTCAAAACTCGCTAACAACACAGGCAGGCCAGTCCGCTTAAGCGTAAGACTCGGCTGAGCAAGTGAAAGGGCTGCGCACCTCGCCAGCGGAGTACGAGTCCTTGATGTCCACAACCGAAGCCCAGGTACCGAGACCCAGGATGGCGAGGCCGATACAGAACACGGCCGCGTTGAGGACGGACAGAGCGATGTTCTTGGCCGAGGCGTTCCACTTACCCTCCCTGACCAGCTGGAACCAGAAGAGGGCAGGGAAGTAGAAGGTGAAGCCCGAGATGAACAGACTGGAGATCAGACCGAGCAGGGCGTTGAAGAACGGAATTGCCTCGGCGATAACCCAGGCGATGACGGTAATTGCCACAATCATCACAAGCCAGACAGCCCAACCAGCCTTGGTGTTGGTGTATCTGATCGGGTTGTTAGGGAAGGCACGCGTGATGATGTAGCGGCCGACAACAACGCTGTTGATGGATCCCGAGATAAAGATCACAGGGAGCGCGATTCCGAATGCGATGCGAGAGACCTTAAATCCGGCAGAGAGCAGGGCAGGGCTGCTGACGTCGGTACCGACAAAGCGGTAGATCAGAGCGCCGGTCAGGGTGTAGATGAAGATCTCGATCAGGCCAAGAGACCAAATCGACTTGACGTAGTCGGAAGGTGTGTGCATCTCAGACATGAAGCTGAATTGGCACACAGCGAAAGAGTAGGCGAAGATGATGTTGGTGGTCGACAGGAAAGCAGACTGGAGGGTCATGTCCGCTGGCGGCCACGCAGACCAGTTGACAGGGACGTCGGAGTTGGTTGCGTTGATGCCAGTGGCAATAATGGTAATGCCAATCGCGATGATGATCGACGCAAAGTCGATGTACCCGAGAATGGCGAACTCGGAGAAGCTGGGAGGGACAGCCAGGACGAAAAGAATGATCGCAGAGATCACACCCCAGACGAGCGCACAGATCGTAGGGTCGTCAACGATTCTGATGAACGCGATCGTGCCGGTGAGCGTGTGCGATCCAACCAGGAGAACGAGGAAGACCGCAAACATAGCACCGGTCAACTCGTACCCGAATCGCCCCCAAATGAGCTTGACCGCATCTGCGTAATGCTCGATGTGAGGGTACTTCATCTTGACCTGGCCGATCACGTACGATGTGTAGATGGCAATGAGACCGAGGCCAACGCACAGCAGCACACCGGCGACCATACCCACTGATGCGAAGGCGCTGGGTACACTCAACGATCCCAGAGCAATGGCCTCCACGATCAACAGTGTCGTGAGCTTCATCCAACCCAGGCGGTTGTATCTTTGCTCTCCCTCGTGGACCGTTGTCGAGCGGTCGAGGTCGCCTCCACCTCCATATTTCTCAATGCCGGAGCCAGCCTTGCTTCCCTCCTTCGACTGGTTGTGCGACGACGGCGCAGACTCGATGTCGTGGTCATAGCCCTTAGATTCGGTCAAAGGACCCGGCGCCTGGACGACGCGATCAGGGTATGTCGACATGTTGGGTCTGTGGTCGGGATGCGAGGCAAAGGGCGAAGGCGAAGCCCAAGAGAAAAGTGCAAGCCCGAGGGTGTATGAAAGCGTTTGGGTGGGTGTCGCGTGAGATGGTTCGAAACGTTCGAGGAAACCACGAGGGCCACGAGCGTTCAAATGGACTCTTGCAGTGCGGCGGAGGTGGACTCGGCCCTCACCGGCAGGCCCACTGTCCAGGCCAACCAGAGTTGCTTTGACACATGGTGAGTGACGCCAGGAAATTCGAAGCCGGGTCGAACCTAGCCGTTGGCGGCGAAACTTTGGGATTTTACATAATGTCAACGAGGGCAGAGGCCTTTGCGGTCACAGTGCGTGCTCCACCCGCACGCACTGCAGTCCCGGTGTTCCAGAAAGCGCGGAGGCATGATGCAGGCTCGCTGGACGCCTGGTGTGGAGGAAACGCGTGATGGTTGATAGTACGGACGACGATCGCTGGCAACGTGAAGTCGCAGGCTATGACGATGGGGGCGCAGGATCTTCAAATGCGGCTGCGAAGCACCCGGAACCCTTGGAAGCACCGCACGCAAGCTTTGCCCAGAATTATGCTTACTGCCGCCACTCCGAGCAAACCCGCTGCTCGCGAGCCGCGTTTAGTCTCGCCTTGTCTTATCTTCGTCTGGCCATGGCCAAGCCTGTCGCTGGTCGCAGGCCCTGGCCAAATTGTGCGGGCGTGGCGACGTCCGAGCGCACATCTGCCGTTCTTACGCTACCGGCCAAAGGGTGCAGTGGATGCGATAAGCTCCGGGGGATCTTTGCTGTCAAAAAATCGTCAAACTGTTTCCCCATGCAGCCGTGCCCGATGCAACCACGCCCGGCGCCGTTGCTTGTCCCTGCATTCTGAGCGCTTCCCGATTCATCCGTGCGGCTCTGCTGCGGTTGCAAGTGAAGTCATCCTTGCTTACATTCGAGCCGGGAGATCTTCCTTATGCAGTCACCGGTGACTCCTCCAGCGTGGTAGACGGGTATGAGGTGCAAATGAGGCGTTCCATCTTTGTCATCGAACTATTCGAACCGATCTATCTAGCCTTCGTAGAGGTTCCTCGCGGGCGACATGTGCTTTGGGGTCTGAAATGCAGGCTGCTCGGGCTAGCAGTAGCAGGTGCTTCCAGCACATTATGCGACCGATCCTATACAACTTCCGACCATTCCCTTCACAGGAGCCCTCGATAACCCGAAGCTTTTTCCAGGTTAAGCTTCAGAGCAAGCTTCAACTTGAAGTAGCTAGTAGCTGTTGCACGATCAAACCTACGCGACAAAGATGACCTATCGCATAGGCTTTCTCGAAGCCAACTCGACCATGTATCCGCGTAAGCACTCGCGTTGCTCCCGACTCGTGCTGATCACGAAACCAAGCCAGACGAACCACGAGGTGTCCGTACGGCAGCGCCTGCGTTATGAAGTTAGCTTGGTGGTCGCGCGTTTCATCCTCTCGGGGATCGTCACACTCTGTCGCGAAAGGTCAGTGCCGACTGCT
Source organism: Cladosporium halotolerans (assembly GCF_011745625.1). Classification (NCBI taxonomy): domain Eukaryota; kingdom Fungi; phylum Ascomycota; class Dothideomycetes; order Cladosporiales; family Cladosporiaceae; genus Cladosporium; species Cladosporium halotolerans. The sequence continues at coordinate 570,910 of NW_027191453.1, read as the reverse complement.
CAAAGATAGGTCCTACCAGCATCAAGTCAATGCATGCATGTAGTCGCAACGAAGATACGCCTTCTTATCAGCCCAACGACTGCGTGAATAGCGAACTCTTGCTCCCAGCCTCTCGCTATCTAAGGGTTGAATCCTTCGCGGCAACGCGTATCGGTGTGGTGACCGCCGGAATATAGCCACTGGCTTGCACTCGCGTATTATTCCGGCGACTGCGCCTTAGGCCCGATTCATGCGTCTTTACGCGCACGCCGCTATCCGATTCCACGCCCTAGGCGCGAGTGAAGCTCGTGATCGAGCGCTTCATGCCTAGGACGTCACGCAGCCCGGCATGGTCCAGAATGCGGACCCATGAAAGTCTTCTCGCTGGTAGACCGCCGGGTACATGTTTGCTGGATAATCCATCCTGGGGGCAGGGTGACGAGAAGTCTCGTGCTCTGACGAATGAACTTGCATTGTCCTACCTAATCAAACATGCGACGTGCCTGCGCTCATAAGGTAGCTCCCCGTGCAGCTACCGCCTGAGGCGGAAAAGCCTCGTGGGCTCAAACCAGACCTCACCACAGCTCGAGCAATCATTGCAAAGGCCGAACATTGCGGACAAGCTTGGTGGGCACCCGGTGTGCATAAAGCTTGTCGATCGATCATTATTCCAGCACAACGAACACGGCAGGCCTTGACCTTCTCCACGGGGCAATACAACCTAGCACCCGCGCGATTAAATAACTAGCCCCACGGGGCGAGGAATTACTGTGCACACATCCCATGACTCTGCATCAGCAGCACTAGTATAAAGGACACCGGGTCGCCCTGCGCATTCAATATTCATTACCCCTTCATTACCAAATCCCCAGATTCCATTACCCCATACTCTGCTCTCCTGCCAGACCCACCGCCCCTACTGCCTCGCCCCGCCATCGCCCTCATCATCCCGCACATCCTCCATCTTCGCATCAACCTCGCCCTTCCTCTGCTGCGGCAGGCCGGCGAGAAACGGCGCGTGCGGCGTCTCCACCATCTCCTGGTGCTGCGCGCCAGGCTCGTCCTCCTGCGGCGGCGAGAGGTGGATCTCCGTGACCTCCGGGTCCTCCCTGTGCTCCGCGTGCTGGCCTGCGCCGACTTCCGGCGGCAGGCCGAAGGCGTGGTGCTGGTCGAAGGAGCCTCGCTCGTGGTACGAAGGGCCCACGTCTGGGCTGCCGCCTTGCGCGCACGTGCTATCGATGCTCGCGCGGCGGCTGGCGTTGGCGCCGGGCTCGATTGATTGGCGGGGGACTTCGCTGTCGTAGGGGTAGTCGTAGGCTGGTGGTGGGCGAGAGACGGTGGCGTCTTGCAGCTCTGTTGCGAAGTGGGCGTCGTCTTCTTTGACAAACTGCTGGAGGGCTGGTGGGAGAGTTGCTTCGAAGTTGGAGTCGTCTACGGCGCGGTCGCTGGCGTACACGAGGAGAGCAGAAGTGTGTTCGGCCTCGGCGGCGTGGAGGACGGTATAGCCGGGAACTTTGGTTTTGAGAATTTGAGGGTGTGAGCTGTTGGCGGCATACTCGATCCGCCACCATTGCATGCCGTCTGGTGTGCCATCATCGTCGTCGTTGTCGGTCGACATGTGGTCATCATCTTCGTCTTCTTCCTCGGGTTGGAGGACATAAGTAATGCTGGGCTTAGTCGCCACGCCCATCAGAGTGTAGCGCTCTTTGAGGCCCTTCTCTGCCAGCTGAGGCGGTGGAGAGTTGGAAACCTTGGATATGTTCTTCTGGATCGCCTCTTTTTGTTCCGCGAGTCTCTCAAGCTTCTTGTCGACGCTCGAGACAATCGCCTCTAGTTTGCTCGCTAGTTCTGCGTAGTGTGGCTGTTCGAAGCCACTGGACCCGTTTACTAGAATGCCATTTTCTCTATCCGCGTTGGTCGCGTCTACCATGTTCTTGCCGGAGAAGTGGCCGAGCGTGTGTAGTAGCATAGCCTTTGCATCCAGCTCTTCGGTGGATTTCTGCGGATGCTGCCATTTCGTGAGCCTCTTCTCGATTTCGCTGATCTTCGCAAGCCGCTGTCTTTGTTCTAGTATCTCCAAGCGTGCAGGCTTTGAAAATTGAATGTTTCCCTCCAGGTACTTGTCGATGAAGAGGGTAGGTGGCACGTCAAGTTGAAGCTTCTCAGCCGCTGAGTTGGTTTGCTTGGCACACATGACGAGGATATCAGAGCCCTGACAGATGAAGTTGTCATTGACTGCTGCATTCTCAGAAGTGGTATCCCAGAGCAAACCGTCCAGTATTTCCATGAGTCCAAGCTTATCTTCACCGGTCGTCGTGACAGGTAGATCGAACACCTCGAGATACGGCGTCTGCATACCTTCAGGTGAGGTAGTACCAATCTCTGTAGAGAACAAGGATCGCATCTCGAACTCTTTCCCACATCGTGCCCCCGCCGCTTGTATAAATCTCTTGATGAAGGCTTCTACCAGATTCGAATCATAGCCCACTTGGAGCAGTTCCGTTTGTGTCAACACAATCGCGCTGGCATAAGATCTTTGACTAGCATCAAGTACGGCCATCAATCTCTGCGTCTCGGCAATGAAGCCGTCGTATTTGTCGATCTCAGGATCCGCCGGCTCTCCACCAGCTGTGTGTACAATCTTTGGCAGTGCGATCGGATTTCCTCTCCACCATTCAGCATCTGTTCCATATTGTGCCATAGTGTAGTCTTTCAGAAGCAAGGCCTCTTTCACCGCAGGGATCGAATGTCCGATCGTTAGGAAGTTTGGCAGGTAGTCTCCAGAAGGCAGATGCTTAAGAAACCGCGGTTCTCCGTCCATGTTCTTCCTCTGTTCAGGTTCCACATCCGGCACGATCTCGCTGCTCGCGTTCTGCGACACGGGTACCATAGCCCAACTGCTCTTGTCATACTGGTCCCTGGTAGCCGGTCCGAAGGTCTGTCTCGATGTGCCATCCGCACCAACAACGCCTGACTCTTGCTGCGGAAACGCCGTCGAAAGGTCCTGCTGACTAGCCGCCAGAGCTTGCGCAAACTCAGCGTCCTCCTGGTCCTTGTTCGTTGGAGCTCTCAGGTTCCCTGCGGGCGACGGCACCCTCGTGGGCGCTGTGCTCGTGCCAGTCCCGAGCGGCCTCAGATTTCGATCGCCTGTGTTCGCATTGTCCCTATCAGCTGACCAGGCGCTCTCATCCCATTGCGATTCCGACTCTTCTTTGGAAATGTCCTCGTTGTCCAGAATCGCGTTCATGGCACGCTCGACATCCTTCTTCACCTTCAAGTAGCGGCTCGCGGTTTCCCTTGAACATCCCGTGAAGCTCATAAGATTCTCAATGTTTTCCTCGCTCGTTTCGGCAGACATGGTGTCTTTGCTGCGAAGTGACAGTCTGCCGGAACTCCTCGACTTCGATGTTTGGTTTCGCTGGCCAGGCGTCACAGCTGTACCTTGGTCCGGCCAGTCAGAGCTCGAAGCAAAGATGTCTTGGTTCAAGCGCAGTTCCAAGCGCCGGTGACCGTGCGTGTGTTTCTTTGAATACACCTGCAGGTCACGTTTGCGTTTGCCCATCTTCACGGGCGCCAGATGCCGTCACGGACGAGCTTGGCGGGGCAGCTGCGGATCCCCTTCCTAATCTGGCATCGGCGGCGACGACAAATAACAAGCGATGAGATTCGGTATCCTTTACCACGGTCGTATAGTATCAGAGATTTGTATCTACCGGTAGAGCAGGCGGTTCACGCCTCTCTGGTGGTGTAGGTGCGTCACTGTCAGAGCTCCCTTTGTGCATGCATGTGACAGACAGCTACGCCTTCACTTGCTGAGGCAGCCGCGTTCTCTGGAACACGTGGACGCGTAAAATCACACTTCATTGCACATTATAACGATAGAATACAGTGACGCTTGAAACTCACGCCAAACCCAACTCTTAACAGGCCTGATCCCATATGCACACATCCGCCACCAAAATCAGACGATCGCGCTATGCAATCATAATCATGACAAAACATATCCCATCACTTCCGCCGTCTTTAGTTCGCGTCGCTCTGGCTACTTGGAACAGCAGCCGATCATGCAGTTCGAGAGCCCAGTCGTAGCTGCCTGTCTTTTCAAGACGCGCTGCTGCTGGTCTCCAGGGCGGGCTGAAGGCCTGCATCGGCTTCAGCCCGCTGCGAGTAGGTAGACTACTTCGTCTTCTGACCCTCGCTTGCCTGCGGCTTGGAGTTGTTCTTCTGAGCAGGTTGGGGCTTCTCCTCGGCCTTGGCTGGCGTGTTTGCGTCGCCCCAGCCGTAGATGCTCTTTTTCGATTCCTCGTTCCTTGCGCTGTCCATGAAGCCCGTGAGGCGGCCACCGGTGAGAGAGTTGAGCCTGTCGCCAATGGAAGCTCCGCCACCTTCTTGGCCAGTAGCCTCGCCACCGCCTTCGCTGTTGGCCCATTTGAGGATGTAGTAGCCTCCGAGACCCCAGAGGAAGAGGAAGGTGGCGCCCATTGTGGTGAAGAAGATGGTCGGAAGGACGATGGTCAAAGCCAGGCCGACGGCGAAAAGAGTGAAGGCCACTGCACCGAGAAGGCCGACTAGCAATCCGACGACCAAAGCAAAAATGAACACCGTGAGCGAGAACAGGATGAAAAGGAACAGGGGTACACCAGTGATGGCGAGGTTCATGCCAAGGAATGTCTACATCAGAAGATTAGAGGCAAGCCTGTGGGAAGTTGATATTCACATTCACTTACAGAGAGCTTAGGGTTCGCCAGCATGAAAGCCTGAAGCTTCGCCAGGAACGCAGCACGCGTCTCGGGTGGAAAGACCCTGTCGAGCATTGCCTTGGCCTTCGCAGTTATCCAGTTTCCCCATCCTTCAATACTCCCAAGGATGCCTGTTGTTGCGCTTTGAATTTTGTCTTGCGTGCCCTTCGTGGCACCTTGGACCTGGTCGGCCATTGTTGCAGAAGTATTCTTGTTTCGAGAAGCCGCAGGAGTAGTATTTTTGTTGGATGATCGAGACGGAGACGGGCTTGGGGATTGCTGGCCCGTACGGATTTCAAGTTTCCGTGGGCGATGGTGTTGGGGGTGGTCGGCGGTGATTTTGACGGGCCCGCAGGCGTGAGGGGATCAGGGAAGGGTGATTGGTAAAGTAGGCGGGATCAACGCAGGCAGAAAGTAACAGCAGAGCTATTGTGGTTGATGTAATAGGAGATGTACCTTTGTACCGCGCACTGCAACCGCCGTGCCTTGTTTTCGTGGGGAATGCTGTCACCGCAGCTCTAGTCGTCACGCTACTCGAGGCTATGTGCCGCCTGCAAAGTGCAAACGCGTTTGTTTGTTGCCCACTGACGTCGATCCTACGATTGCGCCTGCATCCCGGCGCAGTGGCGTCAGCGTGGCCTTGGTGGTGGTTGTGGAGTCCGCGGGCGCTTCGTCTCGTCGCGCAAGCGCCCGCTGTCGCCTGCCAATCGAGGTCGGGGCAAATTTTTGGATGCGCCGACTTTGGAGGTCGCTGGAGAGCAGCTTCGAAGCAAACGGGCTCGTTGGAGGAGAGCCTTACCTACACACACCAAATAACCTGGCGGATACACAATGTCCGACAAGGACGGAAAGAAGCGCAAGAGGCAGAGCAACGGCGTGCCTGCGCCCAACAAAAAGACACACATCGACGGCCAGCCCACGGGCACCGCCAAAGTCGCAATCTCAGAGAATGGCTTGCCGCCAGTGATTGGCAGCGCGCCTGGCCTCTCTGTTCCGCAAATCTCCTTCAAGGCCTATGCGAAGGCATCTGGAAGGGCTAAGGACAGCACGAAGATCAAGCCCGACACGCACAGCGTCATCCTTCACTCGACCAAACACCCCAAACTCGACTACACAGCGACACCCGCAGCAAGCGAATCGCAGACCGCGCACTATGTCGCCGTATACGACCCCAAGGCTCAGAAGCTTCAGATCGTCCCTTCACACCACCTCAACCTTCGCAGCACGCTGCGCACAGAGAACCAGGAGGTGAAAGACAACCAGCAGAAACGCACCATCGCGCAGCAGCGGGAACAGCTTGGGCAAGAGTTTGGTACCAAGAAATCGAAGAAGGCTATTGCGAGCAAGACTCTCAACGCGATCACAAAGGGCAATGAAGACGGCAAATCCGCCGAGATTGAGAATGCCATTCTGGAGACCATGGCCGACACTACTGCAAACGACCAAAACCAGGCCCAGCTGGCTGAGGCTGCACTTGCCGCGAAACCTATTCCCAAGCCCGACATGAGCGCCGATAATTTTGAGGATGTCTACCCTTTGAATACATTGATTCCGCCTGGAGACATGCGCCTGGTACAGGTCAAGGAATGGCAGGACAAAGCTCGCGCCGAAGAGCCGATCATGTTCAACAACCGCTTCTCCGCCGGCCGCGTCGTCGCTATTGGAAAGTCAGACGATGTCAACAAGCTCAAGGCATTGCGGTACCTCAACTTGCTCCTGGACTTCAACGCCGCTCTGGGAACCGCTGGTCGATCTGGCAAGAAGGTGCCCAAGAAAGACGTGCTTTCCAAGAAACTGGAGGCCTACCCCGAAGCCTTGGTCGACTCGGTCCGCAGACGCTTCAGCGAGAGCAACGAGCTCAACAAGTGGCACCAGGATTACCTCTACACCCACATGTGTGCATTGTCCTTGTACATCGATCACTACGTCACAGATATTAGCAACCTGAAAGACGATCTGAGGTTGGAGAACAGGCAGGTCGGACAGTACTTCCACGAGCTGGGCTGCAGAGTCGGCCCTCCCACAGAGAAGGAACGCGAGACCCGCGGTATGAGCAAGGCGCAGGCCGCTGCGACCAGAATCGCGAAGCTCAAGCTGCCGCTCGACTTCCCCAGGCCCAGAATGATGCGGAAGAGGTAGAAGCGGGGAGACAATGTACCTATAATGCAATCGAAATGCCACCCAGTCGACCCAATCCATCTTGTACCTTCATCGAGACACCACACTCCCCACCACCAAAACAACAACCCTCGTCCAACGGGCACCTCGCGTACATCCTATCAAGCAACTCTCCCATCTCCTCCTCCCTGACTCCATCTCTCAACCTCAGCCACCGCTGATTCCTCGCCCCACAGTCCTCCTTCCACTCGTTTTCCCCATCCTCCGCCACAACATTGCACCCACCCTCCCCCAAAAACTCAAACACCTCCCCACCCCCCGCTCTCCCACCCCCCTCCAGCCCCAAAACTCCATAAAGCACCGCAACCGGATCATACGACGCCCTCGCCGTCTCGCACCGGTCTCCATACCACTGGTACGCCGCCAGCACAGGCGAGTCCTTCGGCGCCCACTCCGGCAGCCACCGGCCGGAAATCACGCGCTTGCCGAGTTCGTAGCCGGCGAAGGTGACAGGGACATTCTGAGGCCAGCCGGCGAGCACCGCGCGCGTGCTCGCGGCGTCGGTGGCGAAATTGAACTCGTGGCCTGACGGGTAGCGGCCGCCCATAACGACGAGCTCGGCGGTTTTGAGCTCTACGAGCTGCGCGCCGGAGAGCGGGGAGATGGTGTCTGGCGGTGAGGCGAGGAGGGCGGCGAGGTTGGTGAGGAAGCCGAGGGAGATGAGGGTGGTGCTTGCGTTGGGGGCGGAGGCGAGGAGCGAGCGGTAGAGGGGCACGGGGTCGGGGGTTGCGGAGGCGTTGGCGAGGGCGCGCGGGAAGTTGTAGGCGAGTTTGCTGGCGTATTCGCCGAGGCGGAAGGTCCGGGTGTCGAGGAAGGTGGTGGGGGTGAGGGGTTTGAGCGCTGCGATGGGGATGGTGGGGTTGTTGTAGTAGGTGTTGATTACCTGGGTTGGGGTCATTAGAGGGTAGCTGGGATGGGGGACGGGTTCTGTTGATTTTAGTACGTACGCTGGCTGCCAGGGAGCCGTATTGAGAGTCTGTGTTGATGATGACGCCCTGCACGTCTGCTATGCCGCAGTTGTGGAGTACGTTTGCCACTGCTAGGGCTCCTACGTCGTCTACATCTGAGAAGATGTCGGTATCGATGATGATGGGTTTTGGGCGCAGATCGCTGGCTGTTGAGATGGCGAGCACTCTATACTGGCTCGCCAAAGTACACGCGCAGATCAGAGTGAGTAGCTTCATCCTTTACCGTATGGTCGCTCTGGGCGCTATGTACGGTTGACGTTGCTGGTCAATTAGTGCACGAGTCCAGACTACTGTATTCCACGACTGGTGATGAGGTGCTGTGCTTCTGCGCCACGGGCTCAAATCAAACAAAGCTCTCTGCAACTCGCACGATCATGTGCTTTTGAAAAAATATGACGAAGTATTTTAATTAATTTCAGAAAAGCACGAATCCACGCAAGAAGACCAGGCAATGTGACTTTTTACACACGAGGTGAATGTGAGGTCAGAAGCGCGTTGCCCCAACCCTAACCCTAAAGCGACACGCTCCTCGCACACGTCTCGTAGAAGACCACTATAGTGGAACGTTAATTATCGCAAAACGACGGGTGCACAATGGATTAAGGGACGAGACAACCAAAGCGCTCAAGCTCGGCGAGTGCCTTGGTCACCATCTAAATCCAGAATCCACTCGTTACCTGATCTTGACACCGCACTTCCGCCGAAGGTACGCAAGTGCATTGAGTTTCAACCGGATTGTATGGTTGCTTGTGAGTATCGATGAGCCATGGCCTTCGCGGACATATATCAGCATAGCCATCTCATCCCATAAGCACTTGAACAAAACCGCACTGTTGTCCAACAACAGTAATCACTTTCCAGAGAGAATGAAGATCCTCATCGCCGGCATAACCGGCAACATCGGCTCCCACGCGGCCGCCCACGCCCTCTCTCTCGGCCACAGCGTGCACGGCCTCGGCCGCAACCCCTCGAAACTCCCCGCCGCAACCTCCTCAGCCCTCGAATCCTTCATCCAAAGCACCTCCTACTACGACACCGCAGCCCTCGACCGCGCCGCGGCCGGCGTCGACGCCGTGATCTGCGCCTACGCCGGCCTGCCGGAGCTGCACCTCGACGCGCAGCTGCTGCTTCTGCGCGCGAGCGAGCGCGCGGGCGTCAAGCGCTTCCTGGCTGCGGGTTGGAACTACGATTGGAGGGTGCTGGGGCTGGGCGACGAGCCGGTGTACGACGCGGCGATGATGTTTCACCAGCAGGCGGCGCTGACGTCGGGGATCAGGCCGTGCCATGTGTTCTCGGGGATGCTGGCGGATGTGTTTTTTGGGGTTGGGGGGCAGAGGGGGTTCACGCCGAGGGATGGGGGCGTGTGGGATCCTGAGGGGCTGAGGATGGAGGTTTGGGGGTCGGGGGAGGAGGAGTGGAATTTCACGACGGAGGAGGATGCGGGAAGGTGGGGGGTGGAGGTTGTTGTTGCTGATGGGGCTGAGGAGGGAGGGTTTGTTCGCGTGTGTTCGTGGACGGCGAGTTTGAGGGAGGTGAAGGAGGCGGTGGAGAGAGTGAAGGGGGTAAAGGTGGGATGGGAAGTGAAGGGAAGTCTCGAGGAGCTGCAGGATATGGCCGAAGAAGGGAGGAAACTGGGGTTGCGACGATTCTGGGAATGGCACCGTCATGTCTTCATGGAGAACTGTGTCAGTGGGCGATGGAATCTCAAGAAGCTCGAAAATGGTCGATTCCCGAATGTGAGGCCGACGTCCCTGGAAGAGTTCATCAGAGATGCATTGCCCGGCTAGAGCAGATGGACCACGCGCATTGCAGCCCACAATTTCCACCAAGATGTAAGGCAGCTTCCTGCAGATAGTGGAAGTTAGGCGTATCGTCCCACCACATGTGGAGTGAGATACTAGACTTGAGCCGATAATGCTGCCTGATGCGGTGAGACTAGGTACTATCTGCCCACCTCCCCACCGAGATGCATGACTCTTTCGACGCAGACGCGAACGCGCGTTGCGGAATCAGATAGGGAAAAAGATCCTACCATCTCCTAAGCGCACAAGAGTACGTTGAGTTGTAGGTAGGAGTGCACAAGGAGGTGGTGAGCCACAGCGGAGGGGCCGTGTGCTCGCAACGAGCACGAGATTGTCCAGAAGAAGCAATGAACGCGCATCTAGAAGGCCCGGAAGATGGTGAAGGGTCCACTTTGGCGGCGGCCACGAGGCTGAAGCTGCACAGGCAACGGGCAATCGGCGCACAACGTTCGCCGGCCGCGACCCTTGCCGAGATGATTCGATCTAATACGCGAGGACGACTAGGGCTGAAGCGAGAGGCCGCGCCCCTCGTCGTTATTCACATGTGGGAGTCACGCCCATACGCGTGACATTTCGTCCCGCGAGACATCCATTGCGACATGCTGGACCGAATGCGAGCATAAGCATCGCCTGAGACCCGTCTCCATGAGTCAATGGAAGCCGCGGTCAGATTGACGATGTACCGCGGTTTCGCGTGTGCCCCGCGGCCGTAAACGACATATACGAAGTGTGAAGGAATAGCGGGCGAGCAGGCGTCGGAGACTCGTGCTTCCGTTAGCGTTTGCCTAGCTCGTCCTTTGATGCGCCGAAAGATGATGCTTGCCGACACGCGAACGGCAACACCGTGCCTACTCGACCAGGCCACCGCAGTAGTATCACAACCCCTAGGTTCCATTTCCTCTCTCTCTTCCCTTTGCGCATTCTCCCCCCCTAGATACCCCATCCGTAATACCACGCCGATACTTTTTCTTTGCCGATACTTCTCACCAGTCGGCGACAGACCTACTATTGTCTACCAGTCTAGGATCTAATCTTCACCTCGCCTACACCTTCGCCACCGCCAAAGGTTGGAGCGGTCAAGCAACCAACCCTCCGCGACTCCGACCCTAGGAAGTGATCCACGATTCTCCACCTGGCTGACCCGATCTACTGCGACACGGCCTCGAGGCCGCATTGAACCACCATGGCGATCATCGGTAACGGAGAGAAGCAGATCTCGGACTCCTCCAGCAACAACTCGAATCGCGATGTCATAGCCGCCGACCAAGAGAAGGCTGCCCTCGGTCAAGCGCCGTTTCCCAACCCGACCGGCGAAGAGCCCGCACCTCTTGTCCGGCTAGACTCCAAGCCTCCCAAATCGACCAAAGAGCAAGAGCAGGAAGAAAATGATCCTTTCGCACATCTGCCAGAGATCGAGGCTGCTATATTGAGGCATCAGCTGGAGACACCGCCCGTCAAGGTGACATATTTCCGCCTGTACCGCTACGCTACCACCAATGATCTTATCATCATCGCAATCAGCGCTTTCTGCGCCATTGTCGCTGGTGCTGTGCTACCGCTCATGACGGTCGTCTTTGGCCAACTCACAGGAAGCATCGGCAACTTCAGCAGCGGTACTGCAGATCTGTCCAACTTCAGCCATACAGTCAACCACTTGACGATCTACTTCATTTATCTGGCGATCGGAGAGTTTGTAACCATCTACATCTCTACAGTCGGATTCATCTACTCTGGCGAGCACATGGCGGCCAAGATCAGAGAAGAATACCTGGCGGGCATCCTGCGCCAGAATATTGCATATTTCGATGCTCGCGGCGCTGGTGAAATCACCACTCGTATCACTGCGGACACAAACCTTGTTCAGGACGGCATCTCGGAGAAGGTCGGACTCACTCTGACCGCGCTCGCGACTTTCGTTACTGCCTACATTATCGGATTCGTCAAGTACTGGAAATTGACCCTCATTCTCACCTCTACCATCTTCGCGATTGTCTTCACAATGGGCTCTCTTGGCAAGCTCATTGTTAAATGGCAGAAGGAGTCTCTGGCGGCCTACGCAGAGGGTGGTACTGTCGCCGAGGAAGTCATCAGCTCTATCCGCAACGCCGTCGCTTTCGGAACCCAGGACAAGCTCGCTCTGGAATACGACAAGCATCTGACTGCCGCTGAGAAATCGGGCTTTAAGATGAAGGCCATTCTCGGCAGCATGATCGGTTTCCTGATGACGTACGTCTATCTCAACTACTCTCTGAGTTTCTGGCAAGGTTCGCGGTACCTGGTATGGGGCGAGATGAACTTGAACGAGGTCGTCACAGTCTTGCTAGCCGTCATGATCGGCGCGTTCTCCCTCGGAAACGTAGCTCCCAACATTGGTGCTTTCACCACCGCAACCGCCGCTGGTGTCAAGATCTTCTCTACCATCGACCGTGTCTCTCCTCTGGACCCGAAGTCTGAGACCGGCAAGAAGCTCGACACCGTCGAGGGCAATGTTGAACTTCGCAACATCCGCCACATCTACCCTTCGCGACCTGAGGTCGTTGTTATGGAAGACGTCAACCTGGAAATCCCCGCAGGAAAGACGACCGCTCTGGTCGGTGCGTCTGGCAGTGGTAAGAGTACTATCGTTGGCTTGGTGGAGCGCTTCTACGACCCTGTGGGTGGCTCTGTATACCTAGATGGCCACAACGTGCAAGACTTGAACCTGCGCTGGCTCAGACAGCACATCAGCTTGGTTTCGCAAGAGCCCACTCTTTTCGCCACCACTATTGCTGGCAACATTCGTCACGGTCTCATCGGTACCGAGCACGAGAGTGCCTCGGAGAAGGCAATCCAGGACCTCGTCGAGAACGCAGCGCGCATGTCCAACGCCCACGACTTCATCACCCAGCTCCCTGAGGGCTACGAGACCAACGTCGGCGAGCGCGGCTTCCTGCTCAGTGGTGGCCAGAAGCAGCGTATTGCCATCGCCAGAGCGATTGTCAGCGATCCCAAGATCCTTCTTCTCGACGAAGCGACCTCCGCGCTTGATACCAAGAGTGAGGGTGTCGTGCAAGCCGCGCTCGACAAGGCTGCCCAGGGTCGTACCACCATCGTCATTGCCCACCGTCTTAGCACCATCAAGAACGCCGACAACATCGTCGTCATGTCGCAAGGTCGCATCGTAGAGCAGGGCACGCACGATGACCTTCTGGAGAAAAAGGCCGCGTACTTCAACCTGGTCGAGGCTCAACGCATCGCGCAGGAGAACGAGCGTAAGAACGAGGACGAGATTCTCGGCCTCGACGAAACAGACCCTCAGGTCAAGACTCTCGAGCTCGAGAAGGGCGAGGCTGAGTTCGAGACCGATCCCAATGACCTCGAGCTTGGACGCACCAAGACTGGCAAATCGGAGTCAAGCAAGATCCTCGAGAACCGTGCCGAGGAGAAGGAGAAGAAGTACTCGCTTTGGACGCTCGTCAGGCTCGTCGCATCGTTCAACAAGCCCGAAATGGGATGGATGATCTTTGGCCTGTTCTGGGCTATCATCTGCGGTGGTGGCAACCCCACACAGTCCGTCTTCTTCGCGAAGTCCATTATGGCGCTGTCTCTGCCGGAATCTCGCTATGCTGAGCTGCGCTCTGATGCCAACTTCTGGTCTTGGATGTACTTCATGCTGGCGATGGTCCAGCTCGTCTCTTTCTTGGCTCAAGGTACTGCTTTCGCGTTCTGCAGTGAGCGTCTCGTTCACCGCGCTCGCGACCAGGCTTTCCGCTACATGCTGAGACAGGACATCGAGTTCTTTGACCGCGAGGAGAACAGCGCGGGTGCTCTGACTTCATTCCTGAGTACCGAGACCAACCACTTGGCTGGTATGTCTGGTACCACTCTTGGCACCATCCTTCTGGTGACTACCACTCTTGTTGCCTGCTGCGTTGTAGCTCTCGCCGTCGGCTGGAAGCTCGCTCTTGTCTGTATCGCCACCGTCCCTATCCTTCTCGGCTGTGGTTTCTTTCGCTTCTGGATGCTTGCCCGCTTCCAGAGCACCGCGAAGAAGGCCTACGAGAAGTCCGCATCTTACGCTTGTGAGGCCACTTCCGCCATTCGTACCGTCGCCTCCCTCACTCGCGAAGACGACGTGTGGGAGCACTACCACGCGCAACTGGTATCCCAGCAAGTCAAATCTCTTCGCAGTGTCGTCTGGTCGTCCACGCTGTACGCCGCTTCGCAGTCTCTCACTTTCCTCTGCATGGCTCTCGGTTTCTGGTACGGTGGCACCCTCATCAGCTCTGGCGAGTACAGCGGGTTCCAGTTCTTCCTTGTCTTCACCGCTGTCATCTTCGGCTCCCAATCCGCAGGCACGATCTTCTCCTTCGCCCCTGACATGGGCAAGGCCAAGCACGCCGCTGCGGAGCTCAAGATCCTTCTCGACCGCAAGCCTAAGATCGACGCCTGGAGCACTGAGGGCAAGGTCCTCGAGACAATGGAAGGCTCCATCGAGTTCCGCGACGTCCACTTCCGCTACCCCACCCGCCCAGAGCAGCCCGTCCTCCGCGGCCTCAACCTCACCGTCAAGCCAGGCCAGTACGTCGCCCTCGTCGGCGCCTCCGGCTGCGGCAAGTCGACCACCATCGCCATGCTCGAGCGCTTCTACGACCCACTGGTCGGCGGCGTGTACGCGGACGGCCACGAGATCAGCAGCCTGAACATCAACAACTACCGCTCGCACCTGGCGCTCGTCTCGCAAGAGCCCACGCTCTACCAGGGCACGATCCGCGACAACATCCTGCTGGGCGCCGACACGAAGCCCGAGGACGTGCCCGAGGAGGCCATCGTGCAGGCCTGCCGCGACGCCAACATCTACGACTTCATCCTCAGCCTGCCGGACGCCTTCAACACCGTCGTCGGCAGCAAGGGCAGCATGCTGTCCGGCGGCCAGAAGCAGCGCATCGCCATCGCCCGCGCCCTGCTGCGCAACCCTAAGGTGCTGCTGCTCGACGAGGCGACGAGCGCGCTCGACTCGGAGTCCGAGAAGGTTGTGCAGGCGGCGCTGGATTTGGCGGCTAAGGGTCGTACCACGATCGCTGTCGCGCACCGCTTGTCGACGATTCAGAAGGCGGATATGATCTACGTGTTCGATCAGGGCAGGGTGGTGGAGAGCGGGACGCACTCGGAGCTGTTGGCGCAGAAGGGGAGGTACTTCGAGCTGGTCAATTTGCAGAGTTTGGGCAAGCATCAGTAGGTGTTGCATTTGTGAGCATTTTGGATTCGATGTCTTTTTGGGAGCGAGGCGTTCAAAAGAAATCATCGCATAGAACATTTCTATCATAGCGTTTGTTGATACCCTATTGGGAAATCCATATATTGAGCATAAAGTTGCCCGTCGAACCCTCTTTCATGTGTTTTTTTTTCGCACTTCCTATTCTTCCTTCGAATCTACAACCCACCTCATTATCGAATACATCAGAGTACACCAACTCCCCCCTCTACCTCTTAAATCGACCACCGCTCCCTTCTCACACCAGGATCGGACTCAACATCAACCACTCAATCAAGATCAACCCACCGGACTAACGAAGACTCACAACCACCCCAACCTTCCCCCCTCCCCCTCCCTCCCCTCACGCCCCTGTTCCCCACCCCCCATCTGCCCAACGACCAACTTCCAAACAGCAAGGAAAAAAGCCGCCACAACCAGCAGCGCGATCAACAGCCCCACGCAGAACCTCGTCTTGTCCCTGCCGTCGTAGGGCCAGCGTTGCCTCCTCGCTACCGCCCGGCTGGGCATGATGTGCGGTTGGATGTAGGCCGGGGGCGAAGGCGCGTCGGAGATTGGGTGCGTGGCGTAGGCTGGGGGTGGCGGCGAGGGGGAGTCGGATTGGTGGCTGTCGCGGCGTTCTTGTTCTTGGGTGGGGTGGGGTGGGTTGGAGGCGCTGGAGGAGAGTGGTTAGTTGGTGGTTGTGAGGGGAGGGGAAGGGGATGATGGTGGTACCTGGGAGGCGGGTTTGGGCGGAGGGAGTAGAGGGGGAGAAGCTCGGTGCCTTTTGAGAGAGACATTATAGCGGTGAAGTTGGGTTTCGGTGGGATCGTGGTGAGCAATTGATGGGGTGGTATGTTGTGTGTTGACCGAAGCGTTGCTGTGGTGTGATTATTTGGAGCAAACTAGAGATGACATGATAGCTTGCATATATATAATAGACACTGAGGATGGGTGAAATAGCCATGCTAGAATTTCAGAAGTCTAATGGACATTTTTTGAGGACAAAGGATGCCTGTGTCGCGTGGTCATCAAGTGGGACGCCTGTTCGCCCAGACATATATCTGCTTACCGCCGCGATCATGTGCGAAGTTACCACGCTGACGGACCGTGCTATTGACCTCCATACTCAACATCGAGCAGACTTAGTCATCAGAGACAAGTAGCAAGTGGTGAGAAAAGACTCTTAGGTCATGGTGAATTACAGCCCAGAGGCATGTCTATCACCGCCGGTAGTACAAGACGTCCATTCTCAATGCAGGTAACGATTGCGACTGCTTCCGAACCATCGATGAATCAACGTAGAACCTCAGACCGCGCTCAACGCCCAAACCCACCCTGCGGACCACACTTGCCACTGAGCTTACAATCCTCCAAATATTTCGCAGTAGACTGTGCCTTATGGTAATTCACCAGCATAACGATACCGGTGATCGAAGCGCCGAGGATAGCGATGAACAGCAGGACGAAGAGCAGGCCGCAGCAGTCGCGGAGGCAGGGACGAATGGCGTATTTGCGGCGGCGCGTCAGTTGGACTTGTCGCGAGGTGGGACTCGGCGGCGGTCTGATGGTGCTCGAGTCTGAGAACAGCGAGTCGGTGTCGAAGGAAAGTCGGGCGTCGGCGAGAGTCCCGGTTGTGCGTTGCGGAGTGGTCAGGATGATTGCCGGGACGACAATGTCTTGGAGTGGGTAGGCGGCTTCTTGGTTGCCATTGTTGGCTGTTGGCCAGCGCGTATTTTGCTGAGGTGGGTGTTTTGAAGCCATGTTGATGATCGATGCAGGCGAGTGAGGTGTCGTCTAGGCAGGTGGTTGCACATACTGACCTCGATGGCGGATTGCTCTGTAATATACTCAAACATGTACTGATAGCATTCAGGCCTTCGCTTTTGACTTCGGTCACTTTGTCATCAATCCATCAACATGCTGACCAAAGCTTAAATCTTGCTGTCAGGTGTCCAGCGCCAGAGACTAGCTCACATATCGAAATGACCTGACGCATCGAGCATGTCGGTCGTGTCATGAGCCTTGCCATGCGACTTGATCACTTCGAGGACCCGAAGCGCTAATTCAACAGTGGATAAATTCCTTGTCTACGCCGGAGATTTGTAGTGAAGCACGTCAGCGGGTCAAGTCACTCAATATATTGAAGGGTCCCCGGTGCCGAGGCCTGCATCCGTATCAGATGAAGAACAAATACATGTTGATGATAGGAATGCGAATCCTGAGCGTGGAGCTTCTTCGGTTCAAGGCCGAGATGTTGATGTCAAATGTCCGTACTCGCCGAACGATTCAGAGAAGCGCTGTCCGAAATGTACATTCGTCGGTGGCCATGATGCGTGATGCCCACATCGTGAGCTTAGATGACTGCCTGAAGATTTTATCAGTTGAACCCATGAGATCATCATATTATCCCAGGAGCGAGTATCTGATTGCACTCAGTTGCCACGGGTTGGAACCTGCTCCATTAGAGCGATGGCGGAGACTCTGGACCGACAAAGGAAGAGGCTCTTGCAAAGGTGATTCCGCAGGAGCATATCGGCGTGACAATGAAAGAACAGAACGAAGGAAATGACAGGGTATTCTTGACGCATCATCGATTTCCATCCACTACACCACAGCTAAAGCAGGACGCCGACCTCCCGCCTCCGTGCAAAGAGGCCAAAAGGGAGGGCCCAGTGTGTGATTCCAACAATCCTCACATCGTCAAAGCAAAAACGCGCCCATCCCATGCCAAAAAAGTGTGAAAGAGACGAGCGCAGCAGAGTTCGCGTGGTCGTAATATGTGAATTTTCCATTTTCCCGTTGAATTTTGGTATTACTGCCACGCTGCCTCGATCCCTCCAGTCCGGTCCGAGAAGAGTTTGAAGTCGTGGTTGTCGTGGTGGCTCGGTCGACCGCGGACGTGTGCATCCTGCTCCAGCATCGTAGGCGAGTCGCTTAGATACCGATGCGGGTCTTGCGCCAGTGCCTCCTCTTGGCGTTGTACCTGTTCGACGATATCGTGGTCAGCGGAGAGGTTCTTCTCTGGCTTTGCCCTGCCTTGCCACTCTCGTGATCTCAAGTCTGCATCGCCGAAGCGCAAGACTCCGTAGCCCATGCATTTCCCTCCATCCATTCCATCCTCGCGCTCCGCATGTCCAATCCAGCCGGGATCTCAGGGCTATCCATACCTGATGGTGTTGCCAGTCTTCAGGCGGATCCACTGGGGGATGGGCCTGTTCTGCTTCTGGGCCTTGGCCAGCTTCTGCTTGGTGCGGAACGACTTGTGGGACTGTCGCAGTGTTAGCATGTCCGTATCACGGCATGCCGATGGTGTCGTTGCATGGTCGCGGGTGTACGTACAGGCATCTTGACGGTGTTGTCCGGATGTCTTCGGTGTGTTGGTTCGGTGGTCGCCTGGAGATTCGCTGTCGTAGTGCGGCAAGCCCAAATTCGAAAGTCGCAGGTGCGCAAATGGGCGGTGCGGCCCGCGTCGGCTGATCGCGCCAAGATTCTGGCTGTCTCAGGCAGGCAGCGCGGATCACGTGCCGTCAAACCATTGGGTTTGCATCTTCGCTACCCACGGAGCGCTCGAGATTGAACTTGGGTAGATCACACGTGCAGTAATTTATTGCAGGTATGCGGCTCGTTGAAAGGGAGAAAAGAATGTTCGACGATTCAACTATAGAACAAGGACATACTCACATTCCCCTCTGCGTGGAATTAGATACTCATTCAGAATCGAATTGATTTCTTAATTAAAATTCAACTGCAATAGATCCTCATAGGCTTTCCCGTTCCCTCCTGCCCTAGCCAGGTTTTCTCTCTGTGTACTTGGGAGCAGCAGGCCGAGCACTTCGAGCCCGCCGTCTCCGCTCTTGTTCTCTTTTTTGTTGTTGTCATCTCCCGGCACACCAAAATGTGCGCGATCATAAAGGTAGGATTATATAACGCCGGCGCTGTGCACGACCACAAGGTGTACAAAAAAAAAAATTGAAAACCCCAAAACACATCGTTTCCCCTCCTCTTATAAAACGCCCTACACCTCGTGCCTCGATACAAGCTCGTACTCTTTCTGCGCGCTCGCGCGGCGCCAGAAGGGCAGGCGCGAGCGGATCGAGGCGGTCTTCCACTGCGGGATGTCGGCGGAGGCGGAGTGCGAGACGAGGATGTAGCGGCGGTAGGACCACCAGCAGAAGCAGAGGACGGCGCCGCCGAGGATGAAGCCGATGAGGGTGACGAGGACCCAGTTGCGTGCCATCTGCGGGGAGAGTCAGAATTCATTCAAGATGTGGAACGTAGTGATTCCCAAGGGAAACTTACCCAGAAGATCAGCTGCACGTCCTTACCGTGCCACGAGTTGCCCAGGTGGTGGGTGAAGAAGCTCCAGGAGTGGCTGTTGTACTCGTCCGGGAAGAGCACGCGCACGCGGCCGCCCTCAGGCCCGTCGCCGACGTTCATACCGTCGGCGGTCCAATGCCTCCACATGACGCTCAAGAAGAGCGGACCGGTGCTTCCCATGATTGTGATATAAGGCAGGATCCAGTTGCGGTCGTAGTTGTGAATCTGCTCGATGACGCGCATGAAGAACGGGTGGTGAGGGACCGCGCCCATTGCGTCGTTGGAGATACCGGTGGGCATTGTCTTGCGCACCCAGGCCGGGTAAGACAGGAGCGGCTCAAGTTCGCGGTTGCAGCCGTCGTCCAGGTCGATGTAGATGCCGCCGAAGTGGTTGAGGACGAAGTAGCGAATCGCATCGGCGCGCTGGATTGGGTAGGGGTAGTTCTTGAACGTCTCGTAGAACCAAGGGTATTCGTCGTGGATGAATTGCAGGCTGTCCGCATCTGTCCACAGCTTGTACTCCCATTCCGGCGCCTGATGCAGGTCGAGGCAAGACTGCTGCGCTTCCCGCCATACCTCAGGGATAGAGGTGTTGATGTATGTCTGGTGGATGATCTTGGGGATCAACTGTGGTCGGGTATCGATGAGCGGGCTGCCAGGCGCCGGGAGCTCGGCTTTCGAGATGGCATCTTCGGAGCCGTCGGCCACCAGCAGGGTAAGCAGTGTCCAGACGGAGTGCACCAGGAAGAGGATTATGGCGGTGGTGCACAGCAGGAAGAGCACAGCGCCGCGGCGCATGGTGGCAGAGTTGAGGCTAGCGGCCCGCGAGGTGGTAAAGTAGGTTGGAGGATTGAGGATAGGGCGCGGGCGGGAGGTGGAGGAAGAGAGTGAACAAGCGTTGCGACTTTCTGACAGCAGCAGTGGTAGTATGTCTGTCCCAATCTCCGGGCCCACGAGCGACGTGCCGGGCACGGCTGGTGTCGCGTGGCCGAGCTGCTAGCAGTGGGTAATCTCAATAGGGGCCCGACGTTTCAGAGGCCAGTCGAACTTAGACGCTTTTTGCCGAGCAAGTCTGTTCGTGGAGGCAGGACGGGGAAAGTCGCGCAGGAGATGCTAAAATGTAGGAAGAGAATGTACAATACATCAGGCGGGCTGCCGTCACACCATGTACCTAGTAGAGTTGCGCGTGCCCAGGCGATGGCGAATGCGACCGCCTGGGCTGGGCGGAAGTAGTGACGAGCGAGGCGCAGCACAGAACAGCGGGCGCCGGTCATCTCATCTCGCGTCTCGCTCCCAAACCCGAGCTGCCTCCCACGCAGAACACGTGCCCTCATTCGCCAGCTCGTCAGGAACGACGTCTTGCGTGCAGTACTTCGCTGCCGTCTCGCATACGCTCCAGAAGAAATACTGGAGAACTACCCTGCTGCACAGCACTTTGACTGGGCATGGCGACTGTTTACACTGAGCCCTCGACCGTCCACGCAAGCACTCCACCATGGCTCCCGGCGACGGCATCGACACTCACTCTCTTCAGCCACGTGCAAAACCTTCCATTCTGCATTATTTTGAGACACGTCACGCATGCAGGAAAAGCGCGCGTGCCCGGTATGTACCTCATGCACAGCGGGCGGGCAAGCCGCCGGGCAGCAGGTTCTCGAAGAAGTGTTAACGCGCGGGCGCCTCTTGGTTGCCGTGGAGAAAGGGCTCGACGGGGCTCCACTTTTCAAGGAACGGGGCACGCTCCGCAGCAGAAATGTTGAGTACCGCTGCTTGAAGAAACGCTGCGTGGCTGGCCGCTGGCGGGAGTCGGTGGCCGGCCGGATGTGCAAAGTTCCGCGTCCACGCAGAGCGACGGGCTCTCCGGATGTCGGCCGTACTCCATACGGCCGGTAGACGTCGACTGGCTATATTTTATTACTTCGTTGCTGATAGTCGGTAGCGTAGGCTCCGTGCTGTCTTCACGCAAAACCGAGCTCAGTGATTTGTGGGGGAAGGTGAAAAAACGTTATAGAAGCCTACACACGTACAGACAAGAGACAAAGGATTTTTTCGCCCAGCAACAAAGGTCATCGCATCGCCAAAGAAATCAAGGGGTGCGCTTTCTTCGCCGGTTCGTCATTTGCGTCAGATTTGATGTTTTTTCCCGCCATGTGCCTATCCGCTGTTTGTTGCCAATTTCGACCGCTCCCGCCGTGGTAGCATTCATCCCGGACTGCGCGCAAGACTCCTGCGGCGAGACACTCGGCGTGACTAGATCGACGACCGTGTTGGCGTTGCAACCGAAAGGCGAACCATGAAAATGCCGCGCCACGACACCAAGATTGAACAAATTTGCTTTCCATTACTGCAACCTTATTAAAGCGGCTGGTCGTCATGTTCAAGGCGGGCCACGGTAGGGGTCGTAGCGCCAGATTCTGGCTTTCATGTCGCCAGAACCGGTGGCAAAGAGACCGCCGACTGGAGACGGGGCCACAGAGATGACTGGATGAGTGTATTAGCAAACGCCTGAAAGAGGACGACCTGTTTGACATACCAGAGTTCTTGTGGCCTTGCAGCATGAGCTGAGCCTGGCCAGTAGCCGGGTCCCAGAACTGGACCCCCCGGTCCTTGCTTCCGGACATGACCCATTGGCCATCGGGAGTGAGGGCGACACTGAGGACAAAGTCCTTGTGGCCCTCGAAGGTCTTGACACACTTGCCACTCTTGGGCTGGCTACCAGCGCGGTTGTAGAAGCCGGCGTTGTTGAGCTCCCACATCTTGATGGTCTTGTCGAGAGAACCAGAAACGAGGTGACGGCCATCAGGAGAGAACGCAACACTGTACACACTGTCGTTGTGGCCCTGCTCGCCCTCGGTACGCTCAACGAGCACACCAGTCTGGGTGTCCCAGATACGCACGCTCTTGTCCAAGCTGCCTGCAGCGACAAAACGGTTGTCGGGCGAGATGGCAACGGTGGTAACACCGTCCTCGATCTGGAGAGTGAGGATGCACTGGTTCTCCTGGATGTCCCAAAGCCTGATGGTGCGGTCACCAGAACCGGAGGCGATGTGACGACCATCGGAGGCAAAGTCCAGAGAGTAGATGTCCTGCTCGTGGCCAGCGAACTGGTGCAGGATACGCTTGGTGGCAATTTCCCAGACCTGCGTTCACAGTTAGATGAATGCAAAAGTATTAGCTCAGATTAAACTTACACGGATGATCTTATCCTCCGCACCGGTTGCCAGGTACCTTCCATCAGGACTGAAGCAGACGCTGCGAATGTATAGATCGCCATCCTGGTTGGTGTTGTTGTCGGTCAGGTGGCAGACTTGCTGACCAGTGACAACGTCGAAAATCTGTGCTGA
Source organism: Cladosporium halotolerans (assembly GCF_011745625.1). NCBI lineage: Eukaryota > Fungi > Ascomycota > Dothideomycetes > Cladosporiales > Cladosporiaceae > Cladosporium > Cladosporium halotolerans. The sequence goes on along the minus strand of NW_027191453.1, from coordinate 548,347 downwards.
CCTGTTACAGCCGGTAGCGACATATTTTCCATCAGCGCTGAAGCGAACGCAGCACACAACACTCTGGTGAACGAGGTTGTGCACGAGGTCCACATCGAGTCTGCGCATGGCGCGGGGGTTGAACACTGCGTGCCAATCCTCGCCAGTACGCTTGAAGCTGGAAGGCAGCTTGGTAAGCTCAAGGTCAGAGAGCTTGTTGCCGATCTCCTCAAGCTCATTACCAGTGTACTGGAACCCATCGTGCACGCTCTGCGGCGGCGGGGCCTGGTGAGCAGGAGGAGGCGTAGGACGTGCTACACTAGGTGAGCCTGGGTACGGATTCGGCTGGCTTTGCTGAGGCGTCGCGAGGCCATCAAGACGGCCACCAGCACCAACACGCGGCTTACCTGGACCTGGAGAAGCAGTTGGCTGCGGCGGCTGGGGACCGTATCCATTGACGCCAGGTCCTTGAGGCTGGCCACCGTACGCAAATGGGTTGTGAGGGGGGGCCGGGGGGGCATTGAAGCCCGGCGCGCTGGGAGCTTGCATGTGGCCAGGCATGCCAGGCTGACCTTGCTGCTCCTGAGGAGGCGGCGCGAGACCCGGACCGCCTTGAGCAGCGCTGCCAGCCATGATGCCTTGGAACAGGTTGGCAGGACCGTGCCCGATCGCGGGTGGTGGAGGCTGCGAAGGGCCACCAGGACCACTGCCAGGAGGGACACCTCTCTGCTCCATCTCACGCCGAAGACGAGTCAGTTCTTCCTCGTACCTGTACAATGTTAATCCTTGGTCCTCAAGTGTTAGATCGTCTAGTAAACACTCACTGGACCTGCTTCAACTGGTGGCTCTGCTCAAGCTGGAAAATCTTGCTCCTAATTAGTTCCATCTCCTGCATCTGAGCATGTACTATGCCCGTAAATAGGTCAGCATCATATCAGAGTGAAATATAGTGGCCGTCGAGCAGCGCAGAGCGGGTGCTTGGGCACAGGCGCGCGTGCTGGTCTTTTCCTTGTGCGCCAAAACGCGTCCGTCTGCGCCGCATCTAGACCACCCCAGCAAGGTCCGCGGAGAGCTTACGTTGGTGTTCATGCTCGTTCGAGCGGCCGGCCTGAGTCTCGAACTCGGCGCGCACCTGCTCCAGTAGCTCGGCAAGGCGAGCGCCAGGCGCAGGAGGCCCGGGCGGGCCCATGCCACGATGCGCGTTGTACATGTTTGCTGCAGTGCCAATGGATCGGTCGCGGCGATGCGTTGTGGTTGTGATGTTCGAGGTGGCGGGCGAGGAGGAGGATTCGGCGTGTCAAATGGCGGTGCGACAGCGCTCAGCCTTGTCGCGATGGGTCCAGCAAGCAAACGCGCTATCCGCGGGTCACTCAGGCGGTCCCGGCTCCTGTGTCGACGTGCAGGCCCGTGTGCGGTCGGGCGCGTGAAGAGGGTGATGGAGTTGAGATTCCGGGCGATAAGTGTTGCCTGGTCGCGCGTCCCGTGACTGGAAGCGTGGTTGGGTAGAGAGAGATGGTAGGAGAGATTGAGAAGCGCCAGCCGTTACCGTACCTAGTGTTCCCCACCACAGCGCCCGGACCGTGAGAGCGCCGGAGAGAGGCGCCACAATTTTGGGTTCCGCCTTGCGCTACCTAACTCACTTTCTGCGTTTCGGCCGGTTCGGGCGCGGGCCGCTCCTTTACCGTCCCATGCACATCATATGGAGTGCCCCATCGCTCATCGCCAAAGCTCGAGGTCCACGAGGTTTTATGATATAGTGATAATATCTGTTTCACTGTATGTTCCGGAAGATGAAGCACTATTGAGAGTGGACTTTACCTGGAAAGCCTTAATCTATGAACATATCTGAGCACGTCGTCGTCTTCCAAGCCTATAAACTTTCGGATGAGAGGTGGCTGGTGTCTACCGGCGTACGATATGCGCCTCCCCGTCTGTGCCCTTCGTCACGCGTTACGCGTCGCAAACTCACAAATAGACTGGTCGATAGGGGTATTGTGATATGTCTTGGCACACGTATGGCCTGCAACAAGCCTTAGAATACCATTCAAAGGAGTACTCATTATGCCATCCTTGAGGCATCTGTTAAACTATCTCATCTGACACTCTCGGGCTCCCCAAGATCTCCTGCCTCCTCCATGACCTTCACCTTCTCCTCTTCACCCACCAGAGTCTTCTCCAAAACCTCCTCCTCATCCTCAGCAACCTCCTCTCCCGCACACTTCATGATGAAAGCGCACAGCATCGCCTCCGCCTCCCTCGAATTCCGCGTCAAAGCATGATCATCCCCCTCAAACAACCTAAGCTCCCCACAATCCTCCCTAACGCACCGCTTATACCTCTCAAACAAGCTCTCCGACCCCGACGCCCCCAGCACTGCATCCGCAGTCCCATGCATCAAAAGCAGCGGCAAGCTCTTCTCCCCGACCCGCCTCATCCCCTCCGTCTCCTCCGTCTGCGACGCGACGACCGCACACCCCACGACCCTCTCATCCATCCCCCCAACCGTCAACACCGGCGCGCCGCCAAAACTCCACCCGACCAGCACGAACCGCTCCACCGCGAACCCGCGCTTCAAATAGTCCATCGCCGCCAGCACGTCCGGCACGCAGTACTTGTTGCGCGCCGGGTAGCGGTAATCCATTCTAAGGACCGGAATCCCGCGTCGCAGGCTGGCGACTTTGTCCGCGATCGAGAGGTACATGGAGGACGGGCCCGCGACGCCGCCCGACGCGCCGGACATGAGGATCGCGGCGGTCTTCTCGCGGCCCTCGGTTGCTTCGCGGTGGTAGTTTTGGGGGGTGTGGAGGTATGCGGCGAAGGATTTGACGGGGTCGGTTTTGGAGGCGGTGATGGAGAGGGGTTTGACGGTGCAGAGCTGCTTGTGGGCTTGTTTTTGGAGGGATTTGGCGGCGGGGGCGTGTTCGAGGTGAGGATGTTTGGGGTCTGCGTGGCCTTGTGTCGGGGTGGGAGAGCGGGCGGAGAGGGAGGTGGGTTCTGCTGTGGAAGTCATTGCGGTGAGGTTTTGGCGGAGGTTGCGTTGGAGTTGGGTTATGAAGGTGGTCAATGTGGACTTTGACATGAAAATAAATTGTAGGAAAGCAGGAACTTCAGGGTAATCTAAAGCTGGCAGAGGTAAGCTATCTTGTGGGTTACACGGCGGTGACATCGCCTGCGAATGTGTGCGGGCTTCAGCCATCAGGATGAAGTCAGTGTGGCGAGACGGCCGCCGAAACCAGTCTCCCCTGCATCTTCGCGAATTAGAACCTGATTTCTCTGCAATCGCGGTATGGGCCTTGAACGTGGCATGATCGACATGCATAAGACTGCATGTCATGGAGTCAGACAGCGTGGCCCATTGTTTTGAGAAAATAGAGGTGAGAAAACGGTGCTGTCGTCCGCCCCACGTCATGTGTCGTCAAGCTTCATCAAGCCCTCACTCCAGCTCGACTTCGACGTGTCTGCGGCAACCCATAAAGACGCAACACTAGCTTACATCAAAAAGCGACAAACCTGGCTGAAAGAGGAAAATCAAATCTTCCGAACTTTATCGTCAACTATTACGATCAAACTAATGTATAACGAATGTATACAATTCGTATCTAACACTCACTGGTCATAAGATCGTAACTCGGTGTAGGTAGGTATCGTACAAAACAAAGCGCCCTAACGAAAATGCTAGAGCCGTGCAACATAACAGACAACAATCCTGTACGGTCCGCTCCATGCAAAATCAACGATGTAGCCGTAGTGATTTCTATGCGGAAACACGAACAAGCTCCAACCTGTCTCAAAGGCATTGTCGACCACTCTTCAGATGCCTGGAGGCATGATGAACGCCTGCGCAGGCGGCACCACACCCGGCAAAGTAGCGGGACTGCAAGACTGGGCGGCCATGCTTATGCTCATGAAGCTGTCCCGCCGTCCAGATGCGGCGGCGGGAGACGCCGCAGGCACCGCAGACGTATTGCTGATCCTCCGATCCTTGCCCCTCCCCTTGATACCCTTGTTACAATTCTTGTACAGCCCGACGAAGTACTCCCACAGCGCCTTCTCCCACTCCTCGACCACGTCACCCTCCTTGATGTTCGCGAACCGCTCGCGCAGCCGGCAAATCGTCGCGCTGTGGAACTTGTTCTGGTGCGACTTGAGGTTGCCGAGCTGCGTGAAGCGCTTGCCGCAGTCGTCGAGCTTGCAGACGAAGGGCTTCGCGGCGGTGTGCACGACCTTGTGCGCGCGCACGTTGCCGTGCTGCGCGAACGTCTTGCCGCAGATGTCGCAGTGGTAGGGCCGCTCGCCGGTGTGCCGCCGCTCGTGCGTCTTGAGGTTGCCCAGCTGGCTGAAGCGCTGCCCGCAGGAGGGCTCCTTGCATAAGAAGGGCTTGACACCCGTGTGCGCGCGGGTGTGGATGTCGAGGTGCGTCTTTTGGTGGAAGGCTTTGTTGCAGCCGGGGGTTGCGCATTGGTATCGTTTCTTAGGTTTGGCTTTGCGTGTTGGGGGAGATGTGGATGGGGATTTTGTGGCGGATGAGCTTCGCTGGGATTCCTTTTCGTCTGGTTGCTTGGACTGGATTGCACGCATCAGGTTGTCGATGTCGGTTTTGAAGATGACGGGTTTGCTGTCGTCTGAGCTGTCGAAGGCACTGGAATATTCGGCAGGAGAGGTATATGCGGTTGTGTCGTAGAGGAGCTGTGACGAATGCACTGGCGATTCGTCTTCTGACTTGATGTATGGATCCGAAGAAACGGTACTGCAGCTTGGGTCACGGGGAAGTTGAGGTACGATAGGAGCAGACGGCCACGACAACGATCCAAACGTTGCAGGGTGACCCATAGTAGCAGCAGCCAAGTTGTATGGATCGCTGAACGAGGTGTTCATGTCCAGACCGGCGTTCGCATTGAAGAGATCGCAGGGAGCCATCGTTGGGGCGAGATTCGTGAGAGGTTGTTGGGTCATGTTGTGCTGTACAGGCGTTGATCCAGACGCAGAGTTCAGCTCGTCAGGGCGGAACGGCACGTTGAAAGCTGCAATCATGTTCGCCATGTCCAGCGAACTGTACTGGACTTGGCTCATCCGCCTCTGGAACGCATCGTTAGGCTGTCCATCAGCGATAACCCCCTGCATTGTCGTCAATCGTTGCTAGAACGTCGGTAATTTCTTGCACCCAGGGCTTCGACGTCAGTCCTGAGATGTAGTAGTAACGCCGAGGAGGCAGGTGTAATTAGGCCGACCACTGCTATGAGCTGCTAAGGGCAAGCACGGTTCGACGGACTTGTCTTAGAAGAAGGATGAGAGCATGTGACGATTTCGATAAGGTTTGAGTTTGAGGTCAGGGAAAAGGCTGAAGTATGCTGCACCTACATGGCATATGAGGGGGAACGGGGTGATATGCACCGGCGTGCCATCCAAAAGTCCATGCCCACGCAGGTCTGATCGCCAAATGACGAAGCTTGGTGATTGTCAATCCAGACATCCCGCCCTAAAATGGGGCGGCAGAACGCAGCCTGCCGCGGTCAAGGCGGAGTGGGCGGGCAGGCTGAGGATTGACGAGGGTTGGCTAGTCAAGGTTGGCGCAACGGCGAAGCGAGCTCGCAGCCGCGTCGAGTGAAGCTGCAGTCGCGATAGGAGGAGAGATCGAAACGCAGCTCGGATCGTACAGATGACCGGCGCCGCGGTCGAAATGTGGGTGGGAGCCTTGCCGCCAGCGGTACCGACGGGCCATGGCTTGATGTGACGGTGCCTGCAAGGCAGCGCGAGTGAGCGCCATCGACCCAGGCTGGCGGGAGCACCTCATGCGTGCCCGGCGAGCTCTGGAACAGGCGCATCACGGCGACCCCCCGCAGCCTATCTGGAGGCTCCTCGACGAGGCGTGAACCAGATCATGCCGCGCGCGCGTGGGGGCAGATCCCACCGACGCGGTGGGCGGCGCTGCTCACAGCCTGGGAGCGCGTCCATGCGGCCGCCATGCAGTTCGAGGCAGTTCGAGTATGGCCTGATGGATAAACTCGACGTCGCGGGGGTGCCGCGGAAGACGGAAGGGAGTGCTGCTCGACAAGGTGTGCAGGCCTGTCACGGTACTACACCCGCCGCGGCAGGGGGGTTCGTGGTGCTGGAGAGCATTTTGCGCAACATGGGATCCATAGATCTGCGCGAACACGGCTCGGGGACATGGGTAGGCCTTGGTAGACGCGCAAGCAGCGCTGCTCGCCCTTCAGCCAGCACCAAAGCGCGTGCTGGGTGATGGTATTGGGTGCGTGCCTGATTGGCAGGGGAGGCTAAAATGTCGACTCCCAAAGCGTATCAGAGGCACGGGGCCAGGCAACACGGGCAGATAACAGTGCGGCTCTCCAGTGCCAGCACATCGATCGCTCGGCCACGCGCCCCCAAACTCCAGGCTCATCGCCGCTGGCGTGCCCCCGGATCTCCGATCGCTATCGGCTCGTTGCTGGCGCGCTTCGAACGGCTACATACACATGACTCCCGCCGCATGTACGGTGACATACCGTGGCCGGCTAGTTGGGCACGGCCAAAAAACTTGCCGCTCCGCTTGCGCACGAAAGCGATCTGCGTTGCGCTTTTTGGGGCAGCGCCTGAGAGCGCGTGGTGGGAGGCAAAGGTAGGCGAGCGCTTCGCAATTACATGGGTCCGATCGCTAGAGTCAATCGACGGTGAAAGAGTCAGGCGGCTGGCCGCGCCGACGGACGGTCTCAACTAGCAGCATCGAATTGCAAATCGAGGGTGGTGCTACTGCCGACCGCATCACGCAAGTAGAGCCTAGGTACTCCAACGCCTACTCCCACGGGATATCCACGTCCTTCACGCCAGCACGGCAACGTGGGCAGTGTAACAGTGTATCAACACAAGTAATTCAGCGGGGGATAGCCACTGGGTAAGGGTTTGCTCGGTACCCGGACAATTTCCATTAGAAACAAAGTTCGCCCAGGTCTTATCGATGCTCGCAGATAAGTTATGTTCGATGGTCGCCCAACTCCGCCCACGCCCAGAGGCGGCTCAACTGTCTCGATTTCCAAATCCCGTACCCTCCTATCCGTGCCCGTTCGCACTACAATTTCTCATCACATCCCGCGCCATGTCTGCCACCCACAAAGCCGCATCGGAGCCCAATCGGAGCACCCAGCCTGATTAGGAGAATTGGAACGTCGCGCGCGGGATCTCGGCCTCGGTGGCTCTCTCTGCACGCTTGGTCAGGCAGTACTGAGCCTCATAATCCTCATCGGAATTGAAGAAATGAGCGCGCTCAGCCATGGCAGTGGCAGCGGCAGAACGCGAAATGAACGTGGCAGAAAGGTCACGCCTGGCGAGACGGGCAACCGAACAATGCGGTCTCTTGGGAGCCTCCTGAGCGGCCGCGACGGCAATCGCATGCTGCAAAAGTGAGGCGTTGGTCGGCGGAGGAGTCCTCGGTGGCTCGAGGTTGGCAGGCTCCGCGGAGACGTCGTCGATTGCAATGGCCGAATCAGCTTCGGAGTCGTCGTGGTCGGGCTCCTTATCCATGGTTCCAACCTGCGGCGGGACCGCATGATGCTCGCCGTGATGGTGCTCCTTGGCTGCGTTGATGCCCTCCTCTGCATGGGTACCGCTCTCCAGCTTCGGCTTCTTGCTAGCCGGCAATTCGGACATGGCGGCCTCTTCAGCAGCCTCGAGCCACTCAATCTATCATATTAGTGGCCGAAGAGGAAGGATTCACGGCAGGGAGAGGGGGTCTACTTGGTGATTGGTCCCGCCGCTAACGTAGGTGCCGGTCTTGCGAGTCTTTACAGAGGCAGGACCCAGCGTGGGGGTGATGGCACTGTTGTCGGTCGAGCTAGGCTGTGGCAAGGCCTGCTCATTGGTGACAACGTCCGGAGACGTGTTGACGTCGGTGGCAAGGTCCGTCATTTCAATGTCGCTAGTCATGGCGTTCGACATGCTACTCTTGCAGTGCGATAGTAAGAATTGCAGTGGTCTTGATGAACAGTGTTGCGAGGTTCTTCGTGTCACCAAGAGTCATTGACAAGGTAAGATAGGCGGCAGGCTGTAATTACGACGGACCGGTGAGACGTAGGCATCACTTCTGCGTTCAAACGCGTGATCGCTGGCATCACTCGAATCACTTCATCTTTGCCACCACGTGCTCGATGAAGACTTGTATTCACGTGACAACAGCATGGTGGGATCGAGGGTTGTCGCTGCACCTATGCGCACTCGGCATGTGACTGCGATCGAACGATGATGGATGACTAGTACAGACATCGCGTTAGTGCAGGAAAAAAGTGGCGAAAAGCCAATCAATCCTTGTCATCGAGACGTCGTCGTTCCGTTCACTAAACGCCTACATGTAACATGTAACGCGATGGTCGACAATTTACTAGCGTGGCTCGAGATCCAGCCAATGAAGAAACAGATGATGCAGATCACTCTGTACGTCAGACTTCAATCTGGGCGCGATTTCGCATGTCTGTATAAACATTCTCAATCGCTGGCACTCACCGGTGGCTTCCGCATAGTCAAGGCAATGTCATACTTGCGTCTCAGCTTATCTAGCCATGCCAATGGCTATGCATCCTGGTGAAATGTGGCACCACGCCAGCAATGGCGGAGTGACCTAGCAGAGCCGACTCAGCTCAGGCGCCAGGATCGGAACAACCTCGTCTTTCCAATCTGGCTCTGTTCACAGCATCTATAATCGAGCGCAAATGCGACTTGTTCGATTTATCAGCGATCAGACTCTCTGATGGCCGCAAAGGCTTGGTCGAGTGCACTCTACGGCCCGCTACCGCTTTCTGACGATCACCTGCAGACTCGCTTTCTACGCATCCGTCGAGGAGAGTCAGACACGCCACTGGAGTGCACACTTTTCAGGTCCACTTTGGTCGGCGCTAACTACGAGGCACTCTCGTATACGTGGGGCACTGACGAACGCAGCAATCTCGTGCTTGTCAACGGCATCCATGTGGGAGTTACCAAGAACCTGCAGGCCGCTCTACTGGCTCTCCGACAGCTTGGGAAAAGTTGCGTGGTCTGGATAGACGCATTGTGCATCAATCAGGAAGACGCGAATGAGACGGCTGCCCAAGTCCAGCAGATGGGCAATATCTACCGCTGTGCCCACAGAGTGATCGTATGGCTTGGTGTTGAGTTGGATGGCAGCAGCGATGTGTTCGAATACATGCGCTGGTATCAAGCCGTCCAGGTCATTTTCGAGAAAGGACCTACTATGACAACAACTTGCACTAGTTTGAGCAATTTACTTAAACGCAGATATTGGTCGCAAGTATGGTGAGCAAGCTCAAAGCCAACGCATATTCATCTGCTGACAAGTTGAGGGTGTAGGATAGTCCAAGAAGTCGCTCTTGGAACATCCAACCATTTGATCATGTGCGGCAATGACCGCTTGGACTGGCCGACCTTTGTTAGCGCTGCACTTGACTCGGGATTACCAGAAGACTGTAACCGTTTACGCGTGCTACAAGAGATACGAGCAAAGGCTAGAATCCCTCCTCGACTCAGATATGCTGGCAACCAGTTGCCCGGGGCTTTCGAGATCCGCCAGTCGTACGCAGATAATCTTTTCTACCTGCTCAACAGGACTCACAACTTCGACGCCACCGATCCTCGCGACAAACTTTTTGCACTCCTAGGTTTGACGCGAGGTCTTTCTGCAGATCTGACCGTGGCCGATTACAAACGTCCAGTCCGAGATGTATTCCTTGAGCTTGCCGAGACTGCCATCACTCGATTGCACTCGCTAGATATCACGAGCCTTGGGTCATCGCCATCAAGCACGTATTCTACTGATGGCCTTCCTTCATGGGTCCCGGATTTTTCTTCAAAACGAGCTGCCTCCTTGCCTAGACTTGAGGGCTTCGACAGCATAGACCTGCACCACGACGGCCCAATGCGTTTCACGATATCCCAGTATGGCGAGAACATATTGATTGCTCCAGCTATCTCAATCGGATCAGTGACTTCTGTGGGAAGGATTCGCCTTCCTTTTGAGTTGGAACCAAGCGCGCTCTATGTCTCTGAATGGGATAGGCAAACTGTTGCGATCGAAATCATTGGGCCCAAGTACTCAAAGTTCATGGCTTGGCGGATGAGCTGTTGGCATCTCAAAGAAGCAGGGAATATTGCTGTCGATCATTCGCTTCCTGAGTCATCAACCGAAGAGCGTATAGCAGAAACGCTTTTCCTCTTCTATGTCCGCATGCATGAGAAGAACGGTTGGCAGTGCCACGCAGAAGCGCTGCCTTCTCCGTGTTCGTCGCACTCGCTGCAGTCACTGATCGAGAGACCTCTGGCGTTGTCCGAAATCAGACCCTTGCAACAGGACGAGGTCTTCGCAAGAGCTGGCTTGGAAATTTTGTCAGAGTACCCTTGGCTTTTCAAAGCCATAGCCAGTCCAAACGACGACGGGAGGTTCCAGATAACGATCCTGGAAGGCCTAGACTCAGTGAGGGATCCAGGTTCCCTTTGTGAAGTATTACGCTACCTGGCTTACTATGGCCAGTACTACGACCAAATCTCAAGGATGCCTTGCAATGGCACTATAGGCAGGAGACTGCACATGCAAGAAGCGCTGGAAACGGAATGGGGCTTTGGTCTGCTGAATACGATTAAGAAATTTTTCGACGAGGACGCCAACACAGCAGGAGGCCGGATCTGATATCATCAAAGCCTACTGGAGACAGCTGCTTAGATCTTCGAACGGTATCTCAACCCTTCCCACAATGCTTCACCAAGCCTGAGCATGAGACCGCACGAATACCAACATCTCAATGACTTCATTGAAAGTGCAGACAACGATCTCAAATCTCTCCTCACAGAGCTACGAAGGTGGCAGTCTTTCCGCCCACGCTCTGACGCTCGCGAGGCTCTGATGCAAGATTTGAACATTTCGACGTCGCAGATTGGCTGGCCTGGAGGAGCGTCGCACGCAACAGAAGCAGCTATGCGCGTTGTCTCTTGCGATCAGACTCTCAAGAGCCTGGCGGAATTGAAACTCGCCCAGACCGACAATGAGCGTCTCGGCCTCGTTATGGCCGACGCTGCGGCACAGCCAGGCGACGAGATCGTCTTGTTCCCTAATACCGTGGCGCCTAAGCTCGTTCGCACTGTACCGTCGGACGGAGGCCATGAATAGATCCGTGCTCGTCGGCGATGTCTACCTTCACTGGCTTGGCGTTGAAGAACATATGGACGATTTGGTGAGGAAAGGGAAGCAGCGGCGCTTGATACTCGTATGAGTCTGTTGGCAAATATTGCTGATGAAAGGCAAGGTGGGCATGCGGAACGAACGTACTGACATTCTCTGCATCGCCTGTGAAGACGTGAACTGAAGGACGTTGACTGTATTGGCAGCGAATCGCGCGGATTCTGGTGCCATTGCACAGAGGCCAACAACGATTGCCTCCACATGATCCATTCACAATGCATTCACGTAAAGCAGCGCCTTTCGGAGCCCGAGGCCCCCGAATGTTCTTCCCGTCAGCAACAGTCACACCAAAACATCTTCCCCGGTGGTGTTTGTCGATGGCAAGTGTCAGCTCACGCGCCGCGATAAGTCCCATTGCCGGCCGGCTATGGGCCGGCTATGGCGAGCTCTCCACCATCGCGCGAAATGGCTCCGAAACCGGCATAGCGCTTCGGTTATCAGCCTCTCGAATCCCCCTCTTCCCCACACTTCGCCGCGTGCGATGGACATTTTGGAGCTCGACAAGGTACATGTATTGATAAGGCTGGGCCAATGTCGGCCGGGGTAAGAGCTATAAGTTGGATAAGGTAGGTACAGGTCTGATCTCTGTTGTCTCTGATATTTCATAAGCACCTCTTGTTTCTTGCTCCTAAAAAGGTTGCCATAGGCGGACCACTATTACTGCATAGCGAGAATACGAAAGAGCGACGAGACCGACAACATGGTGCTGGAACGCCTCCAGCAGATGAGCTCCCACCTGTCGGGCAAGGCAGTTGAACACCACCCTTTTGATCCCCTCACGAAAGATGAGATCGCGAAAGCAGTCGCGATCGTCAGAGAATCCTACAATGATGTCTTCTTCAACGCCGTCACGCTCTACGAGCCCCCGAAGGCCGAAATGTTGCGATGGGTCGAAAATACGGAGGGTGTGAAGAGACCGAAGAGGATCGCGGACGTTGTTACGATCGGTCGTGGCAGCAAAGTATACGATGGCTTAGTGGACCTCGACGAGGGCAAGATCTTGTCCTGGGAATTGACGGAAGGCGTCCAGCCGCTAATCACGATGGAGGACCTGCAGAATGTGGAATCGGTTGTGCGAAAAGATCCGGAGGTCATCAAGCAATGCGGAATTGTCGGGATCCCGCCCGAGGATATGCTCAAGGTCTACTGCGACCCGTGGACAATCGGCTACGACGAGCGCTTCGGCAGCAAGGTGCGCTTGCAGCAGGCTCTGATGTATTACCGCCCACACCCGGATGACTGCCAGTACACGTATCCCTTGGACTTCTGCCCTATCTATAATGCCGACACACAGAAGATCATTCATATCGACGTGCCGAAAGTGAGGAGGCAACTCAATAAGGCCAAGCCTATCAACTATCACGCCGAAGCGATCAAGAAGGAGACTGGCTTCCGAAAAGACATCAAGCCTCTGAACATCACACAACCCGATGGCGTCTCATTCAGCATCGATGGCCGCACGCTCAAATGGCAGAACTGGTCGGTCCACATCGGCTTCAACTATCGCGAAGGCATCGTCCTGTCGAACATCACCTACAACGACAAGGGCACCATCCGCCCCACCTTCTGGCGCATCTCCCTCGCCGAAATGGTCGTCCCCTACGGCAATCCCGAACGCCCCCACCAGCGCAAACACGCCTTCGACCTCGGCGAGTACGGCGGCGGGTACATGACCAACTCGCTCGCGCTCGGCTGCGATTGCAAAGGCGCGATCCACTACCTGGACGCGGACTTCGTCAACCGCGCCGGCGAGCCGACGACGATCAAAAACGCCATCTGCATCCACGAGGAGGACGCGGGCGTGCTGTTCAAGCACACGGACTTCCGCGACGAGTCGACGACCGTGACGCGCGCGCGCAAGCTGCTCATCTCCCACATCTTCACCGCCGCCAACTACGAGTACTGCGTGTACTGGATCTTCCACCAGGACGGCACCATCCAGCTCGAGATCAAGCTGACGGGCATCCTGAACACGTACGCCCTCGCGCCCGGCGAGGCCGCCGCGCCCTGGGGCACGGAAGTCTACCCGGGCGTCAACGCGCACAACCACCAGCACCTCTTCTGCCTGCGCCTGGACCCCAACGTCGACGGGCCCGCGAACACCGTCTTCGTCGCGGACGCGGTGGCCGCGGACGCGCCCGTGGGCAGCGAGGAGAATTTCTACGGCAACGCCTTCTACGCGAGGAAGACCAAGGTCGAGACCATGGGCGCGGGCATGAGCGACTACGACGGCCAGCTCAGCCGCACCTGGGAGATGGCCAACACGGGCAAGCTCAACCCGTTCTCCAAGAAGCCCGTCTCGTACAAGCTCGTCAGCCGCGAAGTGCCGCCTCTGCTGCCCAAGGAAGGAAGCCTGGTCTGGAAGCGCGCTGGTTTCGCGCGGCACGCCGTGCATGTTACGAAATGTAAGCCACCTACACTCCCACTCCCTCCCCACGCCCCGAATCTAACATTCTTTCCACCAGACGACGACGCCCAACTCCACCCCGCCGGCCGGCACGTCCCGCAAACCTCCGGCTCGCCCTCGCAAGGCCTGCCCGCCTGGATCGCCGCCGCGCCCTCGACGCCCCTTGACCAAGAGGACGTCGTGCTCTGGCACACCTTCGGGCTGACGCACTTCCCCTCGCCCGAGGACTTCCCCGTCATGCCGGCGGAGCCGATGACTGTGTAAGTTAAAAACAAAATTGGAAAGAAAGGAAGTAAAGAGGACAGAATGCTGACGATTGGAATGGGAACAGATTGCTGCGCCCGCGCAACTTCTTCACGTCGAATCCCTGCATGGACGTGCCGCCGAGCTACTCGAGCACGCCGAGCCAGGTGGCGGCGGGGAAAGGGGGGATCCGGGGGGTCGTGGACGGGTTGTCGAGGTTGGCGTTTGGGGGGAGGGAGAAGGGGGGGAGTGGGGAGTGTGGTGGGTGTAGTTGAGGTGTGGATAGGGAGGGGCTGTTTGGACTAGTGATGAGATATGAGGGTTGGGAGGGCGTTGGCGTTTTTTGACGTGTGATTGGGCGTTCGGATAGCGCTGTAGGTTCGTTATCCAGTGAGATTTGCTCTTGTTGGGACTGGAGATGTGGATGTGGTTGCACTGTGGATGCTTGCTCGGTCCGTCTGCTTCATCGTGTGGCAAGATGTTCAGAGGCGTAGGGACGTGCGTCGCTCCGCGAACGCCGACTCAGGCAAGTGTGTTCGGTTTCGCACGGGAGGGAGCTTCATAGCATGGTTTTCATGCCGGTGCTGGAGAGTGCGTGTCGTTGCTGTGTGCTTGCGGGGTGCAGTCGAGTGGTCACAAAGCGTTGGTAATGGCCGGGGCACTCGACTTCATTTTGCAACGTGGAGCTGACGGTAGCGAATTTATTTTCAATTGTTTTTTCTTTTCGTTGTTGTTCGTAAACGGTGCTATGCAGCTAACTCGCTCAAAATGCGGCAAAATCTAAACAAATAAAACCAAATGCAAGCAAGACCGGCGGCGCGTATGTACATCATGTGCCCAACCAGATAAACCTCATCATGCAATCGATCTCAATCTTTTACTTCTTCTCCACGGGATCAGCGTTGTTAGCCGCCATGCCCTTGGGAGCGAGGACGATGTTCAGCTCGAGCTCGCGGGTGGCGGGGCCGCCGGGGCCGGTGTGCTCGCCGGTGGGCGGGTGGTTCTTGATGGGGTTGAAGTCGACGACAAGGTCGTCCTTGACGGCGAAGACGGTGTCGGTCGCGAGCCAGGGGTCGTCCTTGGGGTAGATCTGCGTAACGACGGGCTTGTAGGCGTCGTGGGTGACCTGTGAACGGTGTTGTTAGGAAATGGCTCGGAACGGTGAGGGCGCGGAGATTAGAGCTTACCATCAGGTGGATGTGGGCGGGCCTCATGGGGTGGCGGTCGACGGCCTGGAGGAACTTGTAGGAGGGGCCGTCGGTGGGGAGGGAGTAGGCGGTCGGGCGGAGGCAGTAGAGCCTGTACTCGCCCTTGTCGTCGGTCTTGAACTTGCCGCGCAGGTTGTTGTCGGTGTGGGCCGGGTCCTGGAAGTCGTACTTGCCGTTGCTGCTGGCCTGCCACATGTCGAAGGTGACGTTGGGAATGGGCTCGTGGGTTACGAGGTCACGAACCACACCGTGCATGTAGGTAACCTGGCCCTCGTGGGCATCTTGAATGATGGAGTCACCGAGCTGGCGCCAGGGAGCGTTGGGAGACCAGAAGGGACCGAGGATGGCAGCGGAGGTGGGAGCGTAGTTGGGGTCTTCGGTCTCGACGTAGTTTGCGATTTCAGTGACGAGGCTGTGAAAAAAGTTAGATTGAGGGTGACTGAGAATCAGATGATATCTAGTACTCACGATTCAAGACCGACAAGATCGCACATTCTGTGCATCTCGTTGCGCTTGCCATTGGACTCGGCCCAGGTCTTGCCGACCTCGTTGAAGAAGTTGACACCCTCGAGCCACTCCTCCGGAGTGAGGTCGACCTCCCTTGTGAAGTCGTGGAGGTGGCGGACAGCGGAGGCGAAGATCTGCTTGAAGCGAGGGCTGGTGTTGGGGCCGCAGGTGTCGATGACGTTCTGGGTGAAGTTGGGGTCGTACTTGTGGGTGGCCGCAGGGGCGTCGGCGTGCTGTTGGGTGGACATTGTGCTGTGGTGCTGGCCGGAGACCTTTTTGGATAAGGGATGTACTTGGTGGTTGCGATATATCAAGGAAGAGGTGGCGTTGGAGGGATGAGGGAGTTGGGAGAGGGCGATTGAAATGAGAACTGGAGCTGGAAGGAAATCCACCTACGGGCGCAGACGATCTTTATGTGGTGTGTCAGACAAGGGCGCGGTTCGCACATGATGGCGTCGGCAGGGACTTCGGCGTCGATGGACGGCATTGAGCGCGGCTTTGGGATGGGAGAATGAGTGACGCGCGGGCTGTCAATCATCCAGCCCCGCCACGCGCGACAAAGCCGTGGCCGCTTCTCCAAAGTCTTGCCCCGCACAACGAGCCAGCCATTTAACTCTGGAAGAATCTTTACCCGGCCGCTGCCCTGCAGCCCGGCATGCGAACGATCTGCGAGCGCCTGCGCTGCTGACGCTTCTCGCTATCATCCGACGCCAATCGGATGTCCGCTTTAGTCACCCGTCCACTGCCGCCGTCTGCCAGCCTCTGCGGGCATCCGGAGCCTGGTGGGAGCCTCGTGGGCGGACGATGTCTCGCCATCGTCCAGCACATCCGTACGCCTCCGACCCTTCACTCCTCTGCCAAGTCATCCGAAGGCCTTCCAGACGTTCGCCGAGTGCCACGGATTGCGACTGAGATTGGTGTTGCCGGTGACGGTTCTTTCGCAAAGATGCGAGGGTCCGCGGAGACGGGCATCTTCCAAGCTTTTGTCGTCTTTCAGGAAGCTACCTGCAGACCACCATGCTTTTGCCCACTGACCATTGTAAACACAGACAGGACAACAGATGTCTGAGCACCCACTTGGACACATGGGAAGGCAAAAGTACCATGCACGTAGGTGCATCTTCATGAAAAGATGAAGACGATACAACAAGACTCATAATTACCACGCGGCAAAGTGAGAAAGTTTAATTGAGAGTCACAAAAAGCAACACCCAACAATATAAGATTGATCACCGCTCTCAGTACACCGACTCCACGACTGCTTACTTCCACTGTGTCTGAATCACTTACCACAACAATCAGAGACCACCACCAACCCAGCACAAGACCAACAATGGCCTCCACAAACCACACAACCTCCGACCTCTACACCCTCTGGGCGCCTACCTACGACACAGACGGCAACATCCTGCAAGCAATCGACAGTGCCCAGCTCACCACCTCCCTCCTCCCCACCCTCTCCGCCCTCCTCTCCCAACGCCCAAACACCGAACCCCTCACCCTCCTCGACCTCGGCTCCGGCACCGGCCGCACAACCCTCCTCCTCGCCGCGCACCCCTGGCCCAACCCACCAGCCCTCACAGCCTGCGACTCCAGCGCCGCCATGCTCGCCGTCGCGCGCGCCAAGTGCCCCGACACCGTCAGCTTCGCGCTCTGCGACCCCTTCTCGCCCTCCTCCTCCACGCTGCCCGACGCAGCCTTCGACGGCGTGACCAGCACGCTGGTCCTCGAGCACATCCCGCTGCAGACGTACTTCCGCACGCTCGCGTCGCTGCTCAAGCCAGGCGGCCTCGCGGCCGTGACGAACATGCACCCTGACATGGGCGCGGGGACGCAGGCGGGGTTCAAGGACGAGGGCGGGGTGCGGTTGAAGGGGGAGAGTTTCGTGCACGGGGTGCGGGAGAGTGTTGAGGCGGCGAGGGAGGCGGGGTTGGAGCGTGTGGGGGATGTGAGGGAGGTGGAGGTCGATGAGGGGATGCTGGAGGGGTTTGGGGAGGGGGTGAGGAAGGGCGCGAGGAAGTGGGTGGGGAGGAGGGTTTGGTTTGGGTTGGTGCTTAGGAAGAGGGAGGAGAGGGAGGCATGAATGAGTATGCCTGGGTACAATACAACTATGTTATGCTTTTGCTTTGTTTTGCCGGTTGCCAGAATCGCGGCCGGAGGACTAGAAAAGAGACAGAAACACCTGCGGAACGCCATGCTCGCTTCCCCAAACAATCAAAAAGACAGAGAAAATCAAACCAACAAGATTTCACACCACCGTTTCCTCCCACCTCAATAATTCGCCGGCGGGAACTGCACCCTCCCGCCCGGCTGCTGCGCCTCATACGGATCCGGGTTCGCAAACGGATTAATCTGCCCGTACCCCTGCCCAAACCCCATCGGACTCGTCACGCCCGTCGGGCTCAGCGCACTCGGCGCCATCCCATCCTCGTACCCCGAAGGCGCCGTGCTCCTCGCGTCCGAATCCATCGGCGAGCGCCTGCCCGGGTGCACGTCCAAGTTACTACGGTCCGACGTCGTCCTCAGCAGCCCTGCTCCCCCTCCACCGTTGTTGTACCCGTGCTCCTGCTCATCGTACTCCGGCACCTGGCCGTACTTCCTCCTCTCGTCCGGCGCACCTTCCCCATCCTCATCGTCCGGCTCATCGATGCGCGTCGACCAAGCGTCCTTGCCCGACTCGTCCAACGGCTGCGGCTGGAAAGCTCCTCGTCCCCCATTCTTCGCTCCGGGCACGACGCCCGTCTTGCGATACTTGTTGACCATCCAGACACTGACCGCGCTCGTCAAGCACCAGAGCAGGAACACCACGACGCCGAAGCCGACGCCGGCCTTGGCGACTTTGCACTTGGAGGCGCTGCCGTAGGCCCAGGTCGCGCAGTCGCCTTCGGAGTCCGCGCCCTCGTCGTCGTCCGCGTGGTCCTTGGCGCCTTGCTTGATGCCGTTCGCCTGCCAGACGCCGAGGGCGACGGTGGCGGCGAACCAGAGGAGGGCGAAGAGGAGGTCGAGCGCGAGGTAGGCGTAGACGTTCGCGAGGCGCCAGGCGCGCGTCCACATGGGGACCATCACTTGGTAGATGAGGGCGGGGATGCTGAGGAAGCACTGTTGGGGTTGTTAGTGGGGAGCTGGAGGGGATTGTTACAGTAGGTGGGTGTGGTAGGGTAGGCCTCACGAGAGCGAAGTAGAATCCGACTTGGCCGCCATGGTTGCCGGCTTTGGTGAGGATGGCGAGGGCGAGGCAGCCGGCGACGAAGGTGAAGAGGGCTTGGAAGGCGTGGAAGAGGGTTTTGGCTTTTTGGAAGTAGGTCTGTTCGATGCGCATGGTGGGCGGCGGGGGTTGAGGGGAGAGCCTCGTCGGATTGGGTGGCCTGCGGACAGGATACGGCGAGTGGTGGACAGGGAGCGGTGGGGTATGTACGGAGAGGAAGTGGTGTATACAGGACGTGCGCGGAGGGATGTGCACTACTGCTGTTCTGCGGGCTTGGTGCTACGCCTCAGCCGTTCGTTGCTGACGTGTCGAGCACGGTCGTGAGGTGAAGCGGCGGGGAGAGGTGTGTGGGTGGGTGATGCGAGGGCTCCAGGCCGTTCGCAGGGTTCGAGACGACCTGAGACGTGCTGAACACGCTGAAACGGCGCTGGTCAATATACCCACAGCGCCTACGTTTCTAAACTTATACCCAGCGATTTGTTTAGATGTTTCCTCCAACAGCTTAGCTCCCGATCTCCCGTCCCTCCGACGCAGACGTCTGGGGTACCGCCTAGCGCCTGCAGCGGACCTGCCTTCCTTGCATGTGATTAGCTGTCATCTTGACTTCGTTGCCGCGACGCTACATTCGAACATTGAACTTCAGACACACACTTACTCGACCTAACTCACATCCCACCAAACACACTACAAAAAGAAAAACCAAACCATCTCCCACAACCATGGCCGCCCCCGAAGGCCCCGAAACCTTCACCCTCCTCCCCCTCCACCTCGACGCCGAAACCAAAGCCCTCTCGAGCCCTAACACCAACCTCGCCGACCACCTGGACGAACTCAACCGCTTCCACCGCCACATCGTGGCGCTCGACACACCCAACCAAAACATCCCGCCGCCCGCGCCCGTGAACCCCAAGCGCAGCGTGCAGATCGGCAAGCTGCGCGAGAGCGGCAACGCGTCGTTCAAAAAGGGCGCCTTCGCGGAAGCCGTCAAAATGTACGACCTGGCGATCCGCATGGCGCTCGACCGGCCGCCGTGGGAGGCGTCGGGGCTCGTGCGCGAGGAGCTGAGCGCGCTGCATGGCAACCGCGCGCAGGCGATGATGGGGCAGCAGGCGTGGCCGGAGGGGGCGCTGGACGCGAAGATCAGCACGGAGATGAAGAGGGTGGGGAACGTGAAGGGGTGGTGGAGGCGGGGGCAGTGTTTGAAGGAGATGGGGAGGTTGGAGGAGGCGAGGGATTGGTTGAGGCAGGGGGTGGAGTTCGAGAGGGCGGGGCCGGAGAAGGCGAATTTGGGGGAGCTGGAGGCGTTGTTGAGGGATGTTGAGGGGGGGTTGGCGGCGAAGGCGAAGGCTTGAAGGGTGTGAGGCTTTTTTCTTGAGATTCGTGGGGAGGGTTAAACGCTTGGGCGAAGGGATTGCGCGATGGATGAAGCGTGCATGCGCCAATTCTGCCGGCGGAACACACAATACTCGGTTGACGTTGGACCGGGTCAAGATGAAGTTGCGGTCTGAGATGCGCAACCAAGACGTAAACGATGTCACACTCAGTGACATGCCAGTGGGCAGCACGACAGGACATGGGGCCGAGAGTGGGAGTATGATACCCCTGCAACGACATCAAGGGGCGGGTACGAATTCGTTGGCATAGCAAATGCACCTTTGAGTAACAGTCCCGCCTTCTCCATGCAGTGACAATGCAATCTCCCTTGCAGGATTTAGCAACTGCAGTTTCCGAAGCTGTGCCACACACACCTCCACCGGTCTTCCAAATCCCTTGCTCGAAAGCCACATCACCTCACACAGAGGGACATTCTACCGTTTTTGTTACACGTACTGAGGTCTCAATACATCCCCAGAAATGTCACTTGAAGGGTGTTGAACCTCTACCCCAATTGCACATTGAAGCAAATTTTAACGACATACCACCCAACGCCCCTCCAGACCTATGAGCCTTGAGGAGCAAGACTAACCATCGGGAAAAAATGGTGACCAGAAAGCATGAAGACGTCGTAGGGGACGTATCCTGGGGGTTTCCTGTCTTAATAGCCGCTCGTCGATGGTGACGCGCCACGCGCTGAGGGGTCCTGGCTATGCGCTTCAGAACCACTTCGATACCACACATGCGAGAAGAAAAGAAGGTTCGCTCTCCGCTGGCCTACCTAGGATCGGTCTTTGGAGGAATCACTCAACTTCTATCGGTTATGTATTTCTATCAATCGCGTGTTTGTTTTTATCAGTCGTGTCGAAAGGGTTGAGTATCCGCAAAAATTCACCGCGCCATTGGGGTTTATTGTAGTAACAAGAGACAGCGCAACACAGTGAACAAGAAACAAATTGACATAACAACAGCTGCCATTGCGTTGAATGCCGTCGATGTGGGTAGTCTTCAATGCCGCTAGCTGACCCAGCCATGCATGCCATATCACCTTTTGTAGCGTACTATATATCTCCGACAGAAATCGAAGTTCCAGGTAAGAGAGGATATCCAGTGATCTTACATAGAAAAGAGCACGAGCCATCAGAAGTAGAAGCCGCTAGAATTCTAATCTTAAACTTGGACCATATTGTTCTCTTGTCGAGAGCACGCCGAAGATCCGTGCTGGTGGTAGATTGATTTACTTATGTACGTCGTCTCGCCGTCGATGTCTCATCAAGCGAAAGTCAGCCTGCCTCGTAGGGCTGAAGAAGCAGACGACGTGCCCAATCGTGCGCATCGGTACGAGAGCAACGCAGCGAACGCCGATCATTCCAGGCGCCAGTGACGCCACAGCTGGCCGACCTTGGACATTGAATATACGTTGCAACAAACGACTCGGTGGCGAGGGCGAGTTGCAATACAAATCAGAAAACGAGCGAAAGGAACATGAAAGATTGAATTAACAGCATCGAAGAGATTATCGAACAAACAGGAAAAACCAACCTTCTCGAACATCCCCACCCACAACGACGACACGCGCACAACCCGACAACAAACCTCACAACACCACCCAACCAACCAACAATGAAGCCCACCCACCTCCTCCTCCCCCTCCTCCCCATCACTCTCGCTCAAGCCCCTCCCACCCCCTCCCCCATCCTCCTCTCCAGCATTAAAGCCCTGACCCTCCGCTCCGCCTCCCTCACAACCTCCCGACGCACCCCTCCCATCCCGCAACTCACCTGCGTCGGCGGCTCCGCCTGCGCCCTGCACACGATCGACGTCATGCGCTGCACGAACGCCGGGTCCGAGTACGGCAAAGAGGACGTCCAGTGGACGTGCCGCGCGGAGCTGCCGGAGGAGTTCAGGCTGGGGAGCACGGAGGTCGTGTGCGAGGGGTTTGAGGGCCCGGAGGACGAGTGGGTGCTCAAGGGGAGCTGTGGGGTTGAGTATCGGTTGGTGCTTACTGAGAGGGGGAGGGAGAGGTTTGGGGATGGCGGGGAGAAGGGGGGGTTTGGGGACGGGGAAAGAGGAGGAGGGGGGGAGAAGGGGTTGGGGGAGAGGGCGTTTGAGGTTGTGTTTTGGGCGATATTTTTGGGTGGGTTTCTTTCTCTGTTTTGTTTTCGCTTTTGCGCTACCTCTCTTGATTGTTTTTGTGTTGGAATGGACTGGACTGGGCTGGGGTAAAGAAATTGGCACTAACCCTCACCACTCCCAGGAATCGTCGCTCTGATCCTCCGCTCGGTCTTCACAAACAACGGCGGCGGCGCCGTCCCTCATCCCCGACGCCGCCGAACCCCCAACACCGGCGGCCACGGCTACGACGACAACAACGACAACGACGACGGCCACGACGACCCTCCCCCGCCCTACACTCCCCACGCCAAACCCTCGCCTCGCTCTTCCACCTCCTCCAACCCATCCTCCTGGCGCCCAGGCTTCTTCACCGGCGCCGCGACCGGCGCAGCAGCAGGCTACGCCATGGGGAGTCGCAACGCGCCGCAGCAAGGGCAGGCGGGGCCGTCGAATTGGTTCGGAGGCGGTGGCGGGCAGAGCGCGTCGCGGCCGTCGTTCCGGAGCGGAGGGGCGAGCTCGTCTTCTCCGCCTGGGGGTTTGAGCGGGGCGACGTACGAGTCGACGGGTTTTGGGGGGAGTCGGAGGCGGTAGAGGCGGGGGGGGGGGGGAGGGATGGTGGGGTGTGTGTGTGTGGGGAGAGAGGCGTGGTTTGTTGAGATTGGGGGAGGGCAGGGAGATTTGGGAGGAAGGTGTTTGGGAGGGGCAGGGTTGGAGGGCTCAACGGAAATCAGCTCGCTCTGGACTAAAGGTACTGTGAGTAGGGCTGGGTTCGGTGATTGGACTTGGTTGGTTTTCTTTTCGCGAAAGGGCAGGCGTGCGGAGGGCATGACTCGGCTCGTGAAATTCATCCCGCATGGCCGGAGAATAAGGCAGGGGCAAAACTCCGCGGTGGGCCGAGCATCAGTCGCAGACTCGTAGGAGAGAGTTTGGGGGAAGCCCTACCGCATCGTGCGATCAACTTTTTTTTATTTTCTTCTCCCTCTGCCCCATTACAGACCGAACCCTGTCGTGTGGCTTTGCCCTCAAACGGCTACCAAGCCGTTGTCGAGAGTTGTTGCCGCAACGTGGGTTAGCCTTCCGTCAAGAGCCGATGGAGATCGCCGAAGAGCCTGGACGTCTTGTAAGGTAGCGCTTCGGCGCGGCGACAGAGCCACATGGCGGGATGCCCACCAAGTGCCGGCCGGCGCGACTCCACCGGGCTTGCCTGTCGCGCGGCAAGGAAAGGGAAAGGGGACGGGAATGATGGCGTGGCGTGGCGAGGCGAGACGACAAAGAGGAAAATTTGTCAGGGAAGGGCAAGAAAGTCACACGATGGCGATGACATTCTGGCGTTCTTTGTGCGCGGCCGGCCAGCGGCCGCACCGGTAGCTCTGCGTGTGAAGGGAGCTTTGATGTGCCCGGTAGAGGATGCTGCGAATAAGCGAAAGACGCACTGTCGTTAATCGCGCGCGAGCAATAATTGAGCAGTCCCTCAGCACGTGAGAAGGGCGCAGATGCCCCGCCGAGGGCTCGCTTAACTCGGGTACCGGCTGCGCGCCGCGTCCTTTGTTATGTCTCGCGAAGGGAGGGAGCCCTTGCGGAGGTGCTGAAGGATGTCTTGCATGCGCTGACACGCGCATCGCGCCGTGCAGACATGCCGAAAAAGCGGCCGTCGCGTGATTCTTTGGCAGAACCGGACGCCGTAGCCGCAAGCGGTAAGCGGTATGGCAGCCAAGCGATCTAAGGCGGCGCAGTTAAGATTTGAGTCAGAGATCGAGCGGCGACCGCGGGTCAAGCGGACACGGCGAGCACATGATGCCACGCAGAGGCGCCGCAGTGGGATGGAGCAAGAGATGGCGGCGGCGGCGGCGGCGGCGCGGTGGAGTCTCAGCGGCAGGCGGCGGTGTAGTGTGTGAGCGCGCAATAGTGTCGTGGGCCGCGCGCCTTGGGAGTGGTGAGAAGGCCCGATTGTGCCATGGGGAGCAAATCTGGAGGGCCTGGAGAGTGTGCACTACTGTGCGGACGACACGAGGGGATCCGCAGCCCTCCCGTTTTTTCTCCATGCTCCACTCCGCCTGCCCTCCACTCGCGTCCCCTTGCTGCTGGCCGCTGCTGGTGCGCCGCAAGCTTTTGGCTGGTCCGCCTCAGGCCGCCTCGAGCCTCTGCGTGCCACCGGCGCGGCGTCCCGCTCTTGCGACCCTCGGCACTCGACCCTATCCCAGCTAGCCTTGGCCCCAAGGCACCACCCAGCGGCCACCCTCGCGCTGCACGCTAAATCCTTCTGGAACCCCCTTCGACCCTCCCGCCAACCCCAGCTAATTGTAGCTTCTTACCTGCCACGCCCGCCGCGTCCCCACTCCACCATTGCTTGAGCCGCACCGCACGCTTGGTTGGCAGTTGCACCATGGCATCCGCCGGCGCTCGCCACCGACTCGCAGGGCGCGGCCGCGGTGAGCGCCAAGCCGCGCGCGACACAAACAGGTGGTGCCACACGTCAGGGTTGCACCCGGGCGACGACCAGGCCAAACCGCCCGCGCGCGCGCGCTCGTGTTGTGACGACGGCGGGCGGCGACATGGTGCGTGGTGCGCGGTGCGCGGACCGAGATGAGACGCTCTGCCCCGCCGCCGCCGGGTTGCATATGCGGCTGAGAGGTGCGTGAGGAAGATGGGGTTGCCGGGTCACTCGCGCGGAATTCAGATGCTACCTACACCACCGCGCGCGCCCAATCCGCGTCGCCGTCGAGACGCCCTTCGCGCCGGATGCGTGAAAGGGGCGCGGACGGGCCCGCGCAGGGCCATCTGACATGTGCAAGCGAGCAGGCGAGTGCATGACCAGATGCGGGCGGCGTATTGGCGATGAGCAGCCAGCACGCACGCACGCACGACCCGTCCGCTGCGTCGCGAGTACTGAAAAATGTTTTACGGGAGCCGGCCGTGCGGCGGGCCTCGGCGTGGAGATGGGTTCAAGTCTGCGGCTCGGGCGAAACAGATGATGACGAGAGGTATAGGCAGTGCGCAATCTCGCTAAAATAGACACAAAAATGAAGGGCGAGGCCAAATAATGGGACTGGCGGGTGGCGGGCAGCGGGCAGCGTGACTAGCTCGGAGCCGTTGTACGATCGGAGCGTGCCTCCTGTGCCTGGCACGCCCGGCTGGAACAGCAGCTGGAAGTCCCCAGAGGGGCGACCCCAGACGGGTAGACGCGCGCTGGAGAGCAGCAGGTCGGGGAGCCATGTGGCGCGCCGTCTTCACCCAGCAACGCCTGCGGGCGCGCGCGCGCTGGGCAGTGAGCGAGCACACTGGGCACTCACAGCCGCTGGGCACTCATGGTCAACGCCACTACAACTCCACCCAAACTCCGCGCTCTGTCAGCACGCTGTAGTGAAGGCGCCGCCGGCGCGCGCAGCCCAAGGCCCGCGCGGTCGCGGTGATGCGCGTGCTGGGCCAGGCAGGCCGGAGGTCACGCTCGCTTGTCCTTTAGCTCGCCGCCACCGTGCGCGCTAGCCCGCTAATCCGCCCCACCGACCAATGGTCTGCGTTCGCGACCGGCGGCACGTGCTTCTGCCGCGCCTTCCCCCATCGAGCGCCCCGCATTGTTCGTGCCTTCCCCAGGTGGCCCAGGAAGAGGCGCCTCACATGCGCAGGCACTGGCATCGCCGCCGCCTCATAAAGGTCACCTGCCCGCCCGCCATGTTGCTCTCCCCTCCCCATTCACCACCCTCAAAAGGCTCTTGGCTGCACATTCGTGTGACTGCTCCTTGTCCGCCTCCACTCGCTCTCCCTGCACCACCAACCAACCTACCTTTCCCCTAACACACGGAAACACAACACAACACCCCTACACGAGAGCGACAACAACATCTCCTTCAACCATGGCTGAGAAGGAAAGCGAGGTCGCCGCCGCCCCGGCCGCCCCCGTTCGCGGCCTGTCTGCCACCGCCGATGTCGAGCGCATCGAGGCTCCCGTTACCTGGAAGGCCTACCTCATGTGCGCCTTCGCCTCTCTCGGTGGTATCTTCTTCGGCTACGACTCCGGCTACATCAACGGTGTCACTGCCTCCCCTGTTTTCATCCAGCTGGTCGAAGGCCCTGGCGCCGAGGAGCTTGCTGGTAGCAAGCTCTCTCTGATCACTTCTATTCTCTCTGCTGGTACTTTCTTCGGTGCGATCATCGCTGGTGACGTTGCCGACATCATCGGCCGCAAGTGGACTGTCATCGCTGGTTGCGGTATCTACACTGTCGGTAAGTCGCCTTGGGAGGTCTATTGTCGATGTTGCAATCAGTCACTAACAATCCGCTCTAGGTGTCATTCTTCAGGTTGCTTCTTCTGGCCTCGGCCTCATCGTTGCTGGTCGTCTCGTTGCCGGTCTCGGTGTCGGTTTCGAGTCCGCCATCGTCATCTTGTACATGTCCGAGATCTGCCCGAAGAAGGTTCGCGGTGCTCTCGTTGCCGGATACCAATTCGCCATCACCCTCGGTCTCCTCATTGCTGCCTGCGTGAACTACGGAGTCCAGAACCGCGGCGATACCGGCGAGTACCGCATTCCCATCGCCATCCAGTTCCTCTGGGGTTTCATCCTCGGTGGTGGTCTTTTGTTCCTCCCCGACTCCCCCAGATACTTCGTCAAGCGCGGCCGTGTTGAGAAGGCTCGTCAGTCTCTCGCCAAGCTCCGTGGCCAGCCCGCCGACAGCGAGTACATCGAGGCTGAGCTTTCCGAGATCGTCGCCAACGAGGAGTACGAGCGTTCCATCATCCCTGCCGGCGGCTGGGTCCAGGGCTGGGCCAACTGCTTCCGTGGCTCCGTCTTCAAGTCCAACTCCAACCTGCGCAAGACCATCCTCGGTACCTCTCTCCAGATGATGCAGCAGTGGACTGGTGTCAACTTCATCTTCTACTACTCCACCCCCTTCCTTGCATCTACTGGCGCCATCAGCAACACCTTCCTGATCTCCCTGATCTTCACCCTCGTCAACGTTTGCTCCACCCCGATCTCGTTCTACACCGTCGAGAAGCTCGGTCGTCGTCCTCTGCTCGTCTGGGGCGCCTTTGGCATGTTGATCTGCCAGTTCCTCGTCGCCATCATCGGTGTTACCGTTGGTTTCAACCACACATCCGAGAACGCCGCTGGTGAGACTGTCGCCGACAACATCTCCGCTGTCAACGCTCAGATCGCCTTCATTGCCATCTTTATCTTCTTCTTCGCCAGCACCTGGGGTCCCGGTGCCTGGATCGTTATCGGCGAGATCTTCCCTCTCCCGATCCGTTCCCGTGGTGTCGCTCTTTCCACCGCCTCCAACTGGCTGTGGAACACGTAAGTTTCACTCGATTTCCCAAACACACTACACTCATATACTGACTTCGCTCGCAGTATCATCGCCGTCATCACCCCCTACATGGTGAACAGTGACGAGGGCAACCTCAAGTCCCACGTCTTCTGGATCTGGGGCGCTCTCTGCACCTGCGCCTTCATCTACGCCTACTTCCTCGTCCCCGAGACTAAGGGTCTCTCGCTCGAGCAGGTCGACAAGATGATGGAGCAGACCACCCCGCGTACCTCCGCCAAGTGGAAGCCGACCTCCACCTACGCCGCCGACATGGGCATGAAGTCCGGTGGCAAGCTCGGTACTGAGATCACCGAGGACGTCGAGCGCAAGGGTTCCGTCTTCTAAACGCGTTTTGGGCTTTCACGCCGACGATGCGGATCTCTTCCTTTTTTCTCTCTTTCTTCTTCATGGAAATGAAAATTACGAGACACTCCCGGAAGATGGAATAGTTAATAGTTTGATGAATTCAGATGACGTTCAAACAAACACAAACATGGATTTCCTCGTCATTTTGTGGCTCGTCCGTTTTGCGTTTATGGCGGCAGTCGCTCAGTGATCCGACTGATACAAAGACCGCTTTCATGTTGGCACTGAAGGCAGAGCTTCACAGGACGCAAACGCACCTTCGCAAGTCTGATGTACCGCAAGCGCAGCTCGAGTAATGTAGGTACCTAGCCACTGGAAGCCAAGCTAAACTTCATCGTCACGTGCCAGCCCCACCCACCAGTCTCCCGACTTCCAAACGTCCGCGCGCGCGCAATCTGACAATCCACAGCGGCACATCAACAACAGGACCATCCCGACAACCATCAAGAAAGCGCTTTTCCTCCGCGGAGCCCGCCTTTGTCCGCTGCCCGCAAGGCGTCCGGCCCTCTGCACCTGTCTTCTCACTACCCGTCCGCCGCGGCCGCTGCGCCGGAGCCGGCGTCGGCGTCGGCGTCGGCGTGGAACAGCGCGTTTAGGCTCAACACTGTCCAACGTCAGCGTTTGGTTTCGGCTGAGGTGGAATGGGCTCGCTTCGTTGTAATGCGTACTGTCGTCGCCGAGCATTTCGGCCAGCTGCTCGAAACTGATGTCGTCGGGCTCGTTGCTGTGGGCAGACTTGTGTGTTTTCGGGACGCTGGGCGGCTGCGCGTCTTTGCGTGCAGGGTTCTTGGGCTGCGATTTGGTGCTGGGGCGTGAGAGGGGCGTGGGCGCTCCTGTGAGCGGTTCTGGCGTCGAGGGAGCGGCGCGTCGGCGGAGCTTGAGTTTGGCGGGTTTGGGTGGTGGTTTTTGGGACATGATTGGGGGATGGTGGGTGTGTTGGAGGGGATGTTGTGGTGAGATCTACTTTGTAGGCGTGGAGGTGTTTGTCGATTGCTCGAGCCTACAGCTACGCGCAGACGCAAAACGGCCTCCCGCCACGCACTCGCGCTCTCAAAGCAATCACATGTGAGTGAATCGACAACCCCTCCACCTCACATCTGCCTCACCTCCCTCCTGAACCTCGGAATCTCCCTCGTGAACTTCCCCGGCTCCTCCCTCGCCCCCTCCTTCCAATACTCGTACTCCATCCACGCGTCCTCCGGCATCTGCGCCTCCATCGCCTCCACCCAGGCCCCCAGCGCCGGCGCCAGCGGCACCACGCC
Organism: Cladosporium halotolerans; assembly: GCF_011745625.1. Classification (NCBI taxonomy): domain Eukaryota; kingdom Fungi; phylum Ascomycota; class Dothideomycetes; order Cladosporiales; family Cladosporiaceae; genus Cladosporium; species Cladosporium halotolerans. The sequence continues at coordinate 519,165 of NW_027191453.1, read as the reverse complement.
CGTCTCCAGCACATACTGGTCCCACATCTTGACCATGCGCGCCAGCCGCTCGGGCTGCTCCTCGGCAAGATCGCGCACCTCGCCCGGGTCCGCGCGCAGATTGTACAGCTGCCACTTCTCCGGCCCCTTGGGCTTCGGGATGAAGACGATCTTCCAGTCGCCGCAGCGCACCGCCGCGCGCCCGCAGGTCTCCCAGCCCTGGATGAAGTCCGCGGGGTGGATGGAGGCGGCGCCGCCGGACGTGAAGGGCAGCATGCTGGCGCCGCGCATGGGGACGATTTCGCGGCCGCGGTAGGTCGGGGCCGGGTGCCGCACGCCCGCCATGTCGAGGATGGTGGGCGCGAGGTCCATGACGGTGCTGAACGCGCCGGTGATGCTGTTGGCGTCTTGCGAGGCGGGGTGCGAGGCCGGGAACTTGGCGAGGAAGGGCACGCGCACGCCGCCTTCCGTCGTGAAGGCTTTGTACAGCCTGCTCGGGGCGGTGGCGGCCTGGGCCCAGCGCGGGCCGTACCAGATGAAGCTGTCGCCGCGGCCCAGGTTCTCGAGGCTGTTGTCGTAGTAGGTCTGCAGGTGCTGCATCATCTGGCCCTGGACGATGGGGTAGGCTTCGTAGGCGGCGCCCTCGGCGCCGTTGTCGGACATGAAGCACACGAAGGTGTTGTCGAGCTCGCCCGTGGCGGCGAGGTGGTCGACGACTTTGCCGACGTTGGCGTCGATGCACTCGACCATCGCGGCGAAGACCTCCATCGCTTTGCTGGATTTGGCTTTTTCGGAGGGCGTCAGGTTCGCCCATTCTTTGACTTCGTCGGCAACGACGGGGTGCGGTTCGACGTTTGGCGGGCAGATGCCGAGTTCTTGCATGCGCTGCAGGCGCTTTTGGCGCAGGAAGTCGGGCCCTTCGTCGTAGACGCCTTTGTAGTGCTCGATGTACTCGTCTGGGGCTTGCAGAGGCCAGTGAGGGGCAGTGAAGGGGAAGTAAGCGAAGAAGGGCCTCTCGTCTTTCTGCTCCTCGCGGTCTTTCAGGTACGAAAGCATCTTGTCGCCATAGCCGTCGCTCGAGTACCAGCCTTCCGGCAGCTTTTTGACATACTCACCATCTTCGGAGTGGAGTGCGATGAAGCTCATTGTCATGAAGTCCGGAATGCGATCCTGGCCCTCCAGCTGTGGCTCGTAGGCGTAGTGGTTTGAGCATGCAGGCAAGTGTGCAAAGCTACGCTCGAAACCACGCTGCTTTGGTGAGCGCTCCGGAGTCAGGCCCAGGTGCCATTTGCCCGCCATGAGGGTTAGGTAGCCGGCATCGTGTAGAAGCTCGGGGAGAGCGACGACACGTTCATTCAGGTAGCCTTCATAGCCTGGCATGCCGCGCTGAGGGGCCGTGGACCAATGTTTAATGTTGCCCTCCGTCGGAGCATTTCTGGAAGAACTGCATCAGCGTCGAGTAGGGACGTGAGATGAGATGCCGACAGGCTTACTGGTCCGAGCGATTGGTCCATTCAATCAGGTTACCCAAGCCGGCGATATGATGATCTGTGCCGGTCATAATCCTACGGAGCAAAATTGTTAGTCTCTATGTCGTTTCAGAAAACATTACAGTTGCAACTCACATAGCGCGGCTTGGAGAACATGCTGCTGCCGCGTGGAAGTCGGTAAATCGCAGGCCATTGCTGGCCAATCTGTCTAAGTTTGGCGTGCGTATCTCGCCGCCAAAGCAGCCAAGGTCGCTGAAGCCTAAGTCATCTGCCACTATGACTAGGAAGTTAGGCCTCTTGCTCTTGTCCGAGGACGTATTGGGAGTAGCGGCCATCTTGCAGGAAAAGGAAGCTGAGTCGAAAGTTTGGGATAGAGCTATTTCGTATGTACAAACGACAGCTCAATATAAGTCAGTGGAAACGCGTGTCTGGAGTCCTCACGGTACTTTGTTGTTGATCGAGCCTAGCTGGCGAGTGAGGTGGTATTCCCCGCAGGAACGACGATGAGCCCCACTGCAGGCCTGCCTTTACCGACATGGTAGTGCAGCAGATGAGAGATCCATACCCAGAGCACGAGACGCTCTCTGAAACGACTTGAACGTGCACGCCTAGCAGCAGGCCGAGGAGATGTGTTATCTCGACATGTCTTATCGCCCTCTTTTGACAAAGACTCGATGCTTTTGGGGCGGTAGGAGGCAGAAGCTTGGTGGTGAGAAGCGTCGCGGGAGGCTGGCGCTGGCGCCATTTCTCCACACCTCGGAGTGGACCCGATGGCGTGTCCCCAGATCCTCCTGCTCCTGTCGCACGTGCCCATGTCGCAACAACATGCGACGAGATCTCCCTATTTGGCCAGGAGAATGCTGCTGATCCAAACTGACTTTCTGGAAAGACAACTACCACGCCGCTAAGATTCGAGATTCATCACCTTCCAGCTGTTGCTATCCAGGATCCCGAATCTGCAATAAACTTCAAACTCCCCTTTGGCGAAGCTAGCCCGGGAGGAGAGGTGTGCTGCAATCACACCATCGCATTTCAGCCGCCTCAGGGCAATCACACCATCTGTCCTGACCTATCGAGGAGGCAGCTGGACAATCACATAATCCCACCTGCAGCTATGTGAATGCATAGACACGCCGAGCAGCCGGTTCGGGTGTCACTTGTTACCTTTCGCGGTGTAACCGTGACCCAGAGACATGGATCGCCGCGGGGTTGCTGATCTAGAGGGAGAGGATGACCTCGACGCGCCGGGTCCCTCGACCTCTCTTTTACCTCGCTCCCGCCGTGATTCTGAAGACACAAGTCAAGACCCTGCCGAGCGCGCAACGATGGCTCTAACGACGGGCGGAAAGCTTCGCGCCTACTATTTGGGTGTTGTTGTTTGTATCGGCGGCTTCTTGTGTACGTGATGCCAAGTGCAAGCACGCGGAGTGTACGCTGACACCGTTCACAGTTGGTTACGATAGCGGCATCATGTGCGGCCTTCTCTTCTTGTACCTGTTGTCTGACAGTATTGACGTGTCTGCAGCGGCGGTGTTCTCACCCTCACCTCGTACGAAAATGACTTTCGATACACCAAAGCGGAGGCGACCAGAGTGCAGTCTTTGGCCAACGGTCTGCAGCAGTTGGGTGCATTCGTCGCCTGCTTCCTAATCTGGCCAATTACTCACAAGTATGTCACATGCAACACGAGCTAGTCTTGCAACAACAAAGCTGATCAGAGATGATACCTACAATCAGGCTCGGTCGCAAGAAAGCTATTATGATATGTTCAGCCATCTTCGTCGGTGGCGTCATCATCCAGACCATCAACACGCATTCGACTTCTGCCTTCTATGTCGCAAGAGTAATCGCTGGACTTGGCCTCGGTGGTAGTAGTGTCGTTGTTCCAATGTTCAGCAGTGAGATGACACCCAAAGAGCTTCGTGGGCAAATTGGCAGCTTCTATCAACTCATGTTCACATTCGGTATGGTCGGGTGTCAAGTCCCATAGTAAGGCTCGACTGATCGATTGCCAGGCATCTTCACATCCTACTGGGTCGATTACGGAGTCGCCAGAGACATTCCGAACACTGAATCCCGACAATGGCAGATTCCTATCGGTTTGCAGATGCTTCCAGCCGGTCTGCTCGGCCTCGGCATGCTCACGTTGAAGGAGTCAGTTCGTTGGCTGACGGTCCACGGTCGACACGACGAGGCTTGGGCAAGCCTGAAGTGGATCAGAGCGAGCGATGATGAAGGTACGAGGCTCGAGATGGAAGAGATTCGAAACGGCGTCGAGCATGAGATGCATGCCAGAGAAGGATTCAGGTTGATCGGTCAGTATCATGCCACCTTTGACGAGAGAATGTGTGTCTGACTTTCTTCAGAAATGGTCGACAAGCACAACTGGAGACGTACCGTAACCGCTGCAGCGGTCTTTACCGCCCAACAAGCAACCGGAGCCACAGCGTAAGAATACCATCTTAATCCCGCCCACAGGACCGCTGAGATACTAACACCGAATTCAGCTTCGCCTACTTCGGCCCCCAATACTTCAAGCTCCTCGTCGGCGACCGCGACAACTCCTCCCTCTTGCTGACCGCCATCTTCGGCGCGATCAAAGTCGCCGCCTGCCTGACCTTCGTCCTCTTCGTGGCCGACACCGTGAACCGCCGCAGCATCCTGACCTTCGGCGCGCTCTTCATGGCCGCGTGCCAGATCTCCACCGCCGCCGTCGTCAAAACCTACCCAGCCGAGAACGGCGCCATCACCTCCTCCGGCATCGCCACCATCGCGCTGATCTACCTCTTCGTCATCGCGTACAACTTCTCCTGGGGCCCGCTGCCCTGGCCGTACGTGAGCGAGATCTTCCCGACGCGCACGCGCGAGCCGGGCATTGCCGTCGGCGTCTCGAGCCAGGTCCGTCGTTGCAATCCCATTTCCATCCCTCACCCGCGCATCGACTAACCAGTCTCTCTCTCTCTAGTGGCTCTTCAATTTCGTCTTCTCCCTCACAACCCCCTACATGATCAAAAACATGGGCTGTACGTTCTCCCCCTCCCCGCAATCCCTCCCCTCCTCTACCTCTTACTAACACCGTCACAGGGGGCACCTTCCTCCTCTGGGGCCTGTTCGACTTCGTCATCGCCTTTTACGCGTGGTTCGGCCTTGTGGAGACGCGCGGGCGCTCGCTCGAGCAGATCTCGCACGGCGGGCCGCAGGCGGCGCCGGGGGATGCTTCTGGGAAGGCGTTTGAGGAGGATGGGGGCTACGGGGAGGCGGAGCACGTTGAGAGGGATGGGAAGGGCGCGGGGGTTAGTGTAAGGTAGGGGTTGGTTTGTCTACGTGGGTTGGATGGGAGTGATTGGAGGTAGACCGTGAAGACGCCATGCAATTATTACGCAGAATCGTCACTGTACGAAATGGGGTTTGAGACAGTTGAAGCAGAATGCAGCGTGATTTCGGAAGAGATGACGTGACTGTACAAGTTTAGACCGCCCGGGGGGATGAATGAGCCAGTCCTATATGCGCTACACCATGAGACGACAAAAAAAAGGTGCCTTCGACAAAAAAGAGCTCTGAAACTGGAGCCCGCGTAAAATTAACAACAGTGGAAAGAAAGCCGCTCTCTCTCAAACAGGCTCTCCGCTTAAAGCATGTCCTTCCTGACAAACTCCTCGCGCAGAGTCTTGCCGAGAGCCGCAGGGCTGCGCTCAACAATGACGCCCGCGGACTCGAGCGCGGAAATCTTGCTGTCAGCACCGCCCTTGCCGCCGGAGACGATGGCGCCGGCGTGGCCCATGCGCCTGCCGGGCGGCGCGGAGATGCCGGCGATGAAGGAGACGACGGGCTTCTGCTTCTCCTTGTTGGCCTCGCGCAGGAAGTCGGCCGCGTCCTCCTCGGCGGAGCCGCCAATCTCGCCGATCATGATGATGCCGTCCGTCTCCGGGTCCTCGAGGAAGACCTTCAAGCAGTCGATGAAGTTCGTGCCGCTGAAGGGGTCGCCGCCGATGCCGACGACGAGCGACTGACCCAGGCCGGCTTGCGTCGTCTGGTTGACGGCTTCGTAGGTCAGAGTGCCGGAACGCGAGACGATGCCGATGCGGCCGCGCTTGTGGATGAAGCCGGGCATGATGCCGATCTTGCATTGGCCCTGGGAGGGTGCGTTAGTGGGTTGCACTCGGAGAGGTGTGAGGTACGATTGTGTTTGGTATCACGTCGATATCAGAGTGTTTCTAGAGTAATCAAAACTGTGTAACAGCTCATACTCTTCCTATCATGTTTTGTATATATTTTCTCATCTTTTTGCTTGCGCTCGTAGGCCAGGGGAACGTATGGACGGTATGGATGAAGGGTATGCTTACCGGAGCGATGATACCGGGGCAGTTAGGGCCAACCAGTCTGGTCTTGCTCTGTGTCTTCAGGATGTCGGTGATGCGGACCATGTCGTGCTGGGGGATACCCTCAGTAATGCAGACGACAAGGCCGATCTCAGCAGCGATAGCCTCCTCGATACCGGCGGCGGCGAGAGGAGGAGGGACGAAGATGGCAGAGGCGTTGGCGCCGGTCTGCTTCACAGCGTCGGCGACATTGGCAAAGACGGGCTTGCCAAGGTGCTCCTGGCCGGCCTTCTTGGGGTTGGTTCCGCCAACGACGTTGGTGCCGTAGTCAATGGCCTGCTGGGCGTGGAAGGTACCCTGCTTGCCGGTGAAGCCCTGGAAGACAACCTTGGTCTGGTCGGAGATGCGCAGGTTGGAGTTGGTAGACGCGTAGCCGGTCGAGGGCGCGACAGAGGAGTATGCGGAGCGGGTGAGGTTGGCGGAGCGCACAGCGCGGGTCAGAGGTTGGCGGAGGGACTGCATGTTGGCCCTACAGCTCCGTCGACGCCTGGAAGAGCGAGTGAAGGAGGGATTGGAGGGGAGGGGTGGGGGTATCTCAAGGGGTATTGAAGTGCGAATAGAAGCTGAGGTCGCAAGCAGCAAGCAGAAGCTGCTTGAGAGCTCCCCCGAGGTCTCCGAAAAGCTCCCGCCGAAGACCGTAACAACCCGAAAGCCAAGCAATCGCCCGCGCCGAGCCGCGCGAGCAGCCCGGCGCCCCGCCATCTGGTGTGAGACTTTGAGGCTCTGAGTTATCGATTGCAGAGGCCGACTTTTGGGACACGAGAAACATTTCTACTGTACTGGACGACTGCATAACCAGGGCCCATTCCACGAGGAGTTTGATACCGAGAGCGCACGCCAATCTCAGGAACATACTCCGCCGTCATGGCGACAGCCACCATGACCGAGCCGGTAATTGGCAAAGGGAAACGCATGGGCGCGGCCAACCTCAAGAAATTGGCACCCGAAAACGAGCGCTACATGCGCGCATGCGCCGACATTGCCAACGCCCTGGTCGAGGACTATGAGCAGACACAACAAACGGGCGTCAAGAAGGATATCAACCTTAACGCCCTGCGAGGTCAGGTTGCGAAGAAGCACTACCTCTCGATCTTGCCACCCCTCACAGCCATTATTGCTGCCGTCCCGGAGCATTACAAGAAATATATTTTGCCCAAGCTGATTGCGAAGCCGATTCGAAGTGCTTCTGGTATTGCTGTCGTGGCTGTCATGTGCAAGCCGCACAGATGTCCCCATATTGCCTACACTGGAAACATTTGCGTATACTGCCCTGGTGGTCCGGACAGCGACTTCGAGTACTCGACACAGTCATACACTGGATATGAGCCCACGAGTATGCGTGCCATCCGGGCACGATACGATCCTTTCGAGCAGGCAAGAGGCAGAGTCGATCAGATCAGGAATATGGGGCACAGCGTGGATAAGGTGGAGTACATCATCATGGGAGGCACATTCATGAGCTTGAGCCCCAAGTACAGAGAAGAGTTCATTTCCCAGCTTCACAACGCGCTGTCGGGCTATCAGACGAACAATGTGGAAGAGGCGGTTATGGCTGGCGAGATGAGCAACACAAAGTGTGTTGGTATCACAATCGAGACAAGACCAGACTACTGTCTGCCTCCGCATTTGTCAGACATGCTCAGATATGGCTGCACTCGTCTCGAAGTCGGTGTTCAGAGCTTGTACGAGGACGTTGCGAGAGACACAAACCGTGGGCACACCGTCAAGGCCGTCATGGAGACATTCGCTATGTCGAAGGACGCAGGGTTCAAGGTCGTCTCTCACATGATGCCTGATCTGCCCAACGTTGGTCTCGAGCGCGATCTCTTCCAGTTCCAGGAATACTTTGAGAACCCTGGCTTCCGCACCGACGGTCTGAAAATCTACCCTACACTGGTCATCCGTGGCACCGGTCTGTACGAGCTGTGGCGGACTGGGCGATACAAGAACTACACTCCGAACGTGCTTATCGATTTGGTGGCACGCATCCTCGCCCTCATCCCGCCCTGGACCCGTATCTATCGTGTTCAGCGTGACATTCCCATGCCCCTGGTCACCTCTGGTGTTGAGAACGGCAACCTCCGCGAGTTGGCGCTCGCTCGCATGAAAGATTTCGGCACCAGCTGTCGCGATGTGCGCACGCGCGAGGTCGGTGTCAACGAAGTCAAGCATAAGATCAGGCCGAACCAAGTCGAGCTGGTCCGCCGCGACTACGTCGCCAACGGCGGCTGGGAGACGTTCCTGGCTTACGAGGATCCTAAGCAGGACATCCTCATCGGCCTGCTTCGCCTCAGGAAATGCACCAAGAAGTACACCTACCGCGAGGAGTTGACCGGCCAGCAGAGCAGTCTGGTCCGTGAGCTGCACGTGTACGGCTCTGCAGTCCCCATCCACGAGCGTGTCAAGGGCAAGAGTCAGCACCAAGGCTATGGCACGCTGCTGATGCAAGAAGCTGAGAGGATTGCCCGTGATGAACACGGCTCTTCAAAGATCGCTGTCATTTCTGGAGTGGGTGTCCGCGGATATTACAAGCGTCTGGGATACTGGCTCGACGGTCCGTACATGAGCAAGTGGCTCACGGATGACGGATCGGACAGCGATGACGATTGAAGTCATGGTATCCGCGAATAGATCACCCCATGAGGTACGAATTCACGCTCTGGAGTGTCGCGCGACTGGGAGCGGCGTCCGGCTTGGAGACAATGATCCAGCTTAGCCGCTTCTTGATTTCGACCTTGTTCGTAACTGGTCGACGATTGGTGCAGTCCAGCTTACCGGTCTCGTCGACGTATGAACAAATGACTGCTAGGGCAGCTCCAACGGCCATGTCTTCGCTATCTTCACCGACGATGAGTATCTTGGGCTCTTGGTCTTTGACCTTTTGCAGGTCGTCCAGAGCTGGCAAGGATGCGCGCAATTGACGACTCCCGTTCTTGCCACTTGTGCATGACAGATGGATGAACACGGCTCCACGCTTTTCAATGCTTTCTCCGACGTTGGCGTCGAGCTTCGCTCCACAGTATACAACGGCGGCTACTGTCGAGCTTGCTTGCTCCACTGTGGCCGCATCCCCAATGAAAACCGAAGCGGTCGGCTTGATCAAGACCGGTGGTCTGACATCGCCATCTCTAGCGGGAGTCTGCATCACTTCTGCTATCTTGGCTGGAAGATCGTGCTCATTCGTCGCCAATAGCACTTCTTTGTTCCTCCAAAATTCAGGCGCTGTCAGCCCACACGACCACGCTTCGTGATCGTCAGCAGCTCCCTGCACATAATCAGGATCATCGCGGACCCCAACCGACGGCTTGCTAGAAGCAGTACACAACACGACCGTATTGAACGAATCCTCTTCCGACGGCGGCTCCAACTCATCCAGGCTCGTCGCCGGAGTAACCCAAACGGGCCGCATCGGCTTCTTCACTCTCGCTCGCAGGTCGTCCAAGTCGAGCTGCAGCGCCCGCGCTTCTCGCACGAACCGATCGAGCCGTTCTTCGATCTGCGCGTGTTCGGAGTCGGAGACCACTTCGGCCGGCGTCAGGAGCTCGTGCGAGTCGGGTCGGTCGTCGAAGAGCAGGCGGTTCATCACGACGATCCAGATCCCCACTGTCTTCGACAGCGCGTCGGGCATGCTCTTGCCGCGCCGCGTGCTGTCGACGATGATGCACCTGTTCGGTCGTCGGTTAGCTTTTCGATCTTGCTGGATCAGACTTCGTGACAGAACGGTGGGTGGGAGGAAGACGGAAGTCATGGTGGCAAATCATATATAATATCAATATCAAATGACAAACACAAAGCCAAAGAAAAAATCCTACATACCCTCCCCGACCCCCCACAACCCCCAGCACGCCCAAATTCAGCCTCCTCAGACTAAACCCCCACTCGCCGAAGTGCCCGTCCGTCGACTTGAAGTACGCGCTCCCCGCCTTGCCCTCCGCGTCCATGTACCAGCTGCCGCAGCGCTCGTTGGCCACGAGCGGCAACCGCAAGCTTTCCGCGACGCGCGAGACGAAAGCTCCGTCCGACGCGATGCTGCGCAGCCGGTTGCGGATGCTGAGGTTGCTGCGCTTGAGCGTGTGCAGGGTGTCGCGCAGGCTGGTGGAGGCGTGGGGGAAGAGGAGGTCGCGTTCGGAGAGGGGGTGGGACATGTTTTTTTTAGTGATGTTTTTGTGGGGTGGGAGGAAAAGAAAGGGAAGGAAAATGAGGCACGAATAGGATGGCTGGATCCTTGTGTGTTGTCGCGTCGGTTGGGTTTATTACACTGTGTGTATGGACGGCGTGAAGTTTTCGCGGCGGTGGTGCGCTTTGTGGGTGGTGCGGGTCGACGGCTTTGCGGGCGTTGGCTTCACCACTCGGGATCATCAGTTCATCTCATCTCTTTCTTTGAGAGTGAAGGGGCCGCATGTGAGTGCGAAAGCATGTGTAATTAAGAGTCGCTGGAGGTCCATGAGAAGTACTGTATCCGAAAACCACGCAGAAATCGCCAGGTAAACAGTCAAACCTGTCGATAGACCAGAGCCAAATCCTCGAAGCCTGGAGACGAGAAGCTCACACGATGCTCAAACACATTTTTGCTTCATCCAAACTGTACTGTGCGATTGGCATAGGCACTCGAGTCTGGCTGGTCGCTACCGATCGCCTGCTGAATCGCACTTTGATAATCTGTCGTAGTATTGGACCGACGCCAGACAATGCAATGGCGTCGGAACAGGACATCGGCAAGCACATGTACCTAGATCAGCATGTCCCCCGCACAAAGAGACCAACATGTCACATCAGCTCCCTGGGCATCAAAACACAATCTTAGTAATGTCATCACTCAATCATTACTTTAACAAGCTTTTGCAGACGTCTGGTACATTCACCCGATGTACTAATGACAGCCAGACTTCGCAGTAATTCTCCCGTCATCACATCACAAGAAGGTTTGGAAGCGCTCCCAGCCAAACCACACGGCAGCAACTCCGGAGCGGCAGTGGTGCCGGTCCAGGGATCAGCTTTCGTGACAGTGATTTTCCGGCACGGAGGATCTACGACAGCTTCGAACTCTGTCTCGTACGAGCAGACATCGTCTTTAATGTTGTGATCATTATTGTGACCGCGTTGTTCGCCCGTGACGGAGTTTATGCAGTGGCTGCGACCCACGATAAGCCTGATCTCGTGCGCAGATGACTTACAACGCACTCGCCAGATTAGCAGCGCATGAAGCCATCTGCCGCCAAAAAAGCAAGAAGGCAGGAAAACCTGCTCTCCGTCTCAACCCCCCATATTGGGCTGCACGCAAGTGTGTGATGGGATCTGTACTCGTCACGCCAGCATCAGACCGACGAGCCTCCCTCGCTCCCGTCCGCAGACGGAAACAAAGTGCTCGCGAAACTCACGCTACGCGAGCCCGGAAGCCCTCTCCCCGAACCACGCTACCGGACCTCGAATCGCGATGGCACGTTTGTCGGTCAGGGAAGGAGGCTGTCTGGAAACGTGGCCGGGCTGGGATCAACGATTGAAAGTGGACGGACGACTCGAAGGAGCCGGGCGCCCGCGGGACGGGGCCAGGTGCGAGAGAATGCGTGCCCGGCGTGCTAACGGTATGACTCGAAGGGAGGGCTGGCTTGTGTCGCGAGATGATTATCGCCGGTGCGCTGGACTGCCCGCCTTACCGCCAGTCGGTCCTCCGTGCCTGCATTTTGGCGGCGGAGTACTAAGTGTGTGAGCTTTGTGGTCTGCACGGCTGCAGCCGTCGGCTGAAAGGGCCCAATCTCGTCGGTAAAACCGCCCACTCAATCCGGCGGGCAATTTAGGGGGGAGATATTGATTGATTCAGCGAGGCTGCGAGTGAGGAGTCGGTGTGTTACCGCCAGAACAGCGCAGTGCGTGCGGCGGCCGATGCGAAACGCGCCAGAAGGCGTGCCGTCGTCGGCCTGAACGTCGCGATGGCCGTGGCTCCACGTCACACCCATGATCCTCGCTCTGATCTAAGAAGTAGTCTTCGCCTTCCGAGCGCCCCGGGCGGGCGACTTGCCAACGGCGCGGTGCTGCCCGCGGGCGGGAACGGAAGCGGGTCATCTGAATGGGCGCAGGACCGCAGGCGGTAGGCGGGAGTGGAGCAGAGCAGAGCCAGGAATCAGCACCGAGGTATGTAGTAAGGTAGGCGTCGGGCATGTCAGCAGTAGCCAGGGCAGGGCGGGCACATGGCAGCCACAGCGGGCGGGCGCCGAAAAGCCTCTTGGGTCGACGGGCGTGGTCGACACGTCGCTGCCTGGCTGCTGGATGTGCCGTGTCACCGACCCGTCCTTGGGCGACGGTTAGCCAGCCAGCAGGCGCCCCCTCCTCGCTGGCGGTCAGATTATTAGCCGTCGCGGTGCGGTGCGGGCGCGGGTGCTGCGCGAGGCGAGGGATAGACGAGACGAGATGAGACCTGCCCCTCTCTCGGCCGCCGTTGTCGTCGTCAGCATGCGCTCACACGGTGGTAACTTTGTAGCTAGGTAGGCGTGCACACAGCAGTTAGTGAGAGACAGAGCATCGTGTCTCCAGCCCGGGCGAGGCCCCACCACCACTCCAGCTGCTCGTCCGCATGACAGCGAGGGGCACCGCAGGCTGCGTGGAAGTGCAGCGTAGCGCTGCAGTATGAGCGACAGCGCAGACAGGCAGCAGCAGGCAAAGCAGGCTGGCAAGCAAGCAGCGAGCAGACACGCGACGTGCTGCCGCAGCGCATACACTACTACTGCTACTACCGCCTGGGCACCTCCTCCTGCAACGCACACGCATCTCAGATCGCCGGCCTGCCGCCAAGCAGCAAGGGCAGGCGGCCGTCGACCACCGTTCCCACGGCCTGCGCGCAGTAGCGCCAACGCCTCCCCTCGCGCGCGCCCTGGACGGCCGGCCCGTCGCATGTCGGCAGGGCGCGGCGGTCCAGACTGTGTCTGTCCGGCGTGGGCAGGACAGCGCATGTGCACGCCAGCCCGACCAGCCGGCGGCCTTGCCATCTGATTCGCGCCTGAGGCCCTGCGGGACCCGGCGGGCGGAGACGCGCGTGTCGTCGGGGATCGAGTCGCTGCAAGGCCATGCCATGCCCTGCCCGGCGGCGACCCTCCGTCACCCATCGCCCAGTGGGCCCCGGCACAGGGCGAGAGGGGAGAGGAGGTGTGTACCGTCTACGTCGTGTCCGGCCGCGGTAAGATATGTATGTATACGGTACCCGCGCGGTACCTTGTTTTGTTCGTGTTCCGTGTCACCCTTACGAAGTGGCTTGCTATTACAAGACTTCGCTTCCATCGCTCGTCCGCCTCTCGCTCTCAACTGCAGCCCCAACCGTTATACCATTGCCACCACCCGTTGTTGACACTGCTCTCTGCTGTCGTCTTGAAACACATTGAAACAACCTGGCACATCCTGGAAACCGAAACTCACCTTCGTCGCCACTCACGTTCCACGACATACAACTACGACGTCACACCAACCAAACAATCCACCTCGGAGCAACTCGTCGTCGAAATAAACACAAGCTCAACCTCGACAAACAACCCCAATTCTTGATTGGATCAAGTCAAATATTCTCCTCGACCTCCTCACCAACAACCAAAGATGAAGAAATCCCCCATCACCCCACCCACCATCCTGCCCCCCTCCATCAACCGCCAACACTCCTACACCTCCGACCGTCCCTCACCACCAAGCCAACGCCCCGACACCAACGGCAGCGCCAAAAACATCCTCTCGCAAGTCGCCTCGCGCACCGCCTCCCCCCGCCGCAGCTGCGCGGCCCCGCCCCCGGAAGCCGCCATGGAGCGCCGCCGCAGCTGGGAGGACTGCGTGCACCAGCGCGACGGGTACATTTCGTTCCCGGACTTCGACGAGGTCAGCGAGAGCGGGCGCTGAGCGACGAACGCGTTTTTTAAATGGCGGGTTTCGTCTCTATCTGGGCTGAGGCAATCTTGTTTGGTTGTCTGATCGCTTTTGATTTTTTTTTTTTTCATCCTTGCCTAAGGCAAGCGAGCGAGCGGGGGTCTATGGAGTTATCTGCGCTGTGCGCATGCCGCCTTGTGATGAGCTTCGAGGCAGGCAGGCAGGCCGGCCTTCGCGCTGCGTCTTTATCCAGCGGAATCTATTCTTTCCGGCGGGGCGCTGGCGGTGTTGGCACGTGACCGTCTATTCCACTGGACGACGGCCGGCGGGCGAGTCGAACGTCGAACGTCGAACGTCGACTCCGAGGGAACATTCGCCGCGGCAAAGCGCTTGCTGCTCTGCGATGCTCCGCTCGCCGCGGCCGGGGAAGGGCTTCGATTCGGATTCGGCGCCCCCTCCAAATGCTGGGGCGCTAGGTGGGGGACTTTACGCGGAAGGAAACTTGTAATTTCGGGAGGGCCACGCGCCCGGTGATGGGATCGGCACAGGGAGGGCGTTACAGCTAGTAATCCAGGCCGACAGGACAGGACGGATGGATCAGGAGTCAGGTAGCTGGGACAGGACCCAAGACGGTCTCTCCGGTCAGGCAGGCGTAGGAGGGACGCAACGCCTTGTTAATGCTGGCAGTTCGGTGTACATAGATTGTCGTCGAGAAAGCAAGACGAGCAGCAACACAAACGCGACTATCCGCGTCGCAGATTTCCCAAAACCACCACTCACCGAAACAAGCTCCCTTTCAAGCCTGCCCTTCCCTCCTCAAAAACACCTCCACCACCTCCCCCCTCCTCCTCTCCAGCAGCGCGCGCGCCTTCTCGCCCGCCGGCGTCTCCGCCCTAACCACCACGGGCGCGAAAACCCGCGCCAGCGCCTGCGCCGCGACCTCGCGCTCCGGCGCCGCGGGCAGCTTGCCCAGGCGGCGGAAGGGCATGGCCATAGCGAGGCGCGAGGGGCTCGTGGGCGGCTCGGGCAGCTGGGCTTCGCGCGCGGCGGGGTGCGTCTCCTGCACGAGGCGGTCGAGCATGGAGGTGATGAGGACGAAGGAGATGCTGTGGCTGGCGGAGGCGTGGGAGAGGAGGAGCTCCTGGAGGGCGGTGCGCTCTTCGTCGACGGAGGGCTTGCGCTTGGCGCGCTCGGCGTCGGCGAGGTAGGAGTCCAGCGCGGGCCAGAGGGGCGCGGGGACGATGCCGTCGGTCAGGCTGGCGAGGAAGGTGAGGAGAAGGCTGGCGAGGACGTGCAGGCGCTGGAGCTTGGGGAGGGCAGGGTCGAGGGCGGGCTCGAGGGGGGTATCTTCGTCGAGCGCGTTGCAGGCGTCCGAGAGGGCGGCGTTCCACTGCTCTGTGCCTTGCTCGGCCCAGCTGGCGGCGTCGAAGGGCCAGGCCGGGTGTGAGCGCCAGGGGGGATTGGGCGAGTCTTCCGAGGCGGTCATTTCGTGCTCGGCGATGACGCGGGCGCTCAGCTCTTCTACCGCTTCCGTCAGCCGGAACAATTCTCGGGGCGCTGAGAACCTTACTGGAGCCTCGTCGAGGGAGACTCGGGAGGAGTTGTTGGAGGCCGCGGATTTGGTGGATCCAGAGCCGGAGCGAGGGTGGGAAGCTGACTGGACGCCTTTGTTGCTGTCGGGGCGTTGGCTCTGGAGCCTGCGGATGCCGCCTTCGGGAATTCGGATCAACTTGTCTATAGACCGGCCCAGAGAGGAAGTTGACCATTCTGCTCGGACAGGCACGAAGTGATCACGGCCACCTTCGACGCGGAGCACGAGGATGTCTTCCAAGCGCTTGATGCCTTCGTTCAAGGCTTGGACGATGTGCATGTCGAATACGCGGAGTTCGAGCTCTACGTTGGCAGTCTCTCCGGGTTCGAGGTGTATAGGCTCCGTGTTTGCGACTGAGCTGGACAGGTCTTGATCATTCATCTTCAGATTGAGCCATTTTGGCGCAACACCAGGAGCTTGGCCGGGCCCGACTGGTCGCTCGATCAAAGTGAAGCTTGCGGGTACCCTGCCAGTATTTGCGATAGTGAGACCGCGATGTTTGGCTTGACCCCATCGTACATGACCGAACCACACGCCCTCAAAGCTCGCCGGATCCTCATCAGAGTGCTCGACGTCGTCTGGGCGGTGCTTATCTACGACGACGGTCACAGTTGGTCTGCTGTCATTCTCGACCTTATCGAGCTCCTTAGCAACCTCCGCGTGGACCTTTGCCTTGAGGGTTGCGTCGACTGCGTCGTACTTGAGCATGAAAATTGCATCCAGCGGTTTATGGTCGGAGGACAAGATTCGTTGATGTGCAGCGTAGTATTCGAGGCTGATCTCATCCACATACCCTTCCTTCGTAATGACCACATTCTCAGGTGCGTCAAGTGTTTCGTCATATTCATCGTAATCGTTCATATCGCCGCCGTCAGCTTCAGGGTCGTAGTCGTAAAGAATCTCATCTTCCTGGGCAGCTTGGTCGGTGCCGTTGGCCTTCATCTCTTCATCCTTCTTCTTGGCGAGCTCCTCTTCCTTCACAGTAGCTTCATAAGCAAGCTTCTCACGGCGGGTGCGGTAGAGAATCCTGTCACACCAAGACGGTGCACGTTTCTTCTCACTAGAATCGAAAACGCCCACGCTGCCTACGTCGTATTTGTACGTTGGCAGAAAATTGATCGGACCTTCCTGCCACCCATCGTGGAATGCCTTCCGTGCTTTCATCTGCTGATGTAACTCATCGTGGGGTAACAATGACGAGAGCGTTGTCTGCAAAGATGTAGGATCGGAGCTAGCCTCAATTTCGTCCACCAGCGTTGGCTCTTCTTCAGCATTGTCGATGCTCTCGCTTGACTCTGCATTGGAAGCAGAAACCGCAGAATTGTTGGAATCAGTGCTCAGACGGTTTTCGACTCGGTCTTTGACAGCGTCCGTCGCGTTCTCGATCTCCTTTTCAACCTTCTGCGCCGACTGCTGGCTCAAATCGTACTCATTACGCGTGTGCAGCATTAGCAAGCGTCTCACATCGTCTCCAGGAATGCCCTCCAACCGGTAGTTGAGGTCTCCCACCCAGAAAGCAAAGTCTTCATCGCCAATCTGTTCTCCAGACGTCTGTGATAGATCCATGGCGTCCGAGATGGCTTCGAAGCGAGTTCGACTCACGATCTGCGAGGCATCCCAGTTGCGGCGCTCCAAAGATGTCTTGTCTGAGCCGGCTGCGAGATGCGAGTTGACGAAAACGAGGCGTGTTGTGTCTCCTAGTACTAATCTTGCCGTAACTGCACCTTTGTTTCCCATGTAGCCTCCCAAGCCCGTTCCAACGCTTGTAGTACTGACCGAACGAACTTCACTGGCAATATCCGGGGCAGCATAGATGAGAAGCAGCAGCCCAATGAGCTGCTGCTCAGCCACTAGTGTATAGCCGTTGGGCAAAGCCTTTTCGATTTCGACCTTCCACTTCTTTGCGACTGCTGGGTCGGTGTAGGGTCTTAGGGCTTCCGATACCGAGTTGACATCGACGACTTCTTGCAAGCCCAAGACATACAGGCCTACATGTTCGCCGCCCGGGAGCGAGCCGGGATCGTTTTCGGGGACGGTTGACGATTTGCGCGCATATCTCGCTTCTTGCGCAGCAACGTCCTCCCGCGCATCCAATCCAGCCTGGTCTGGTATCTCGTCACCATTGTGCACTTGGTTCTGGTCGCCCACTTTCAGCCCAGCCAGCGATTCCGCCACGCCTTTGCCGCCTATAAACCATCCGCCAATGTCTTTCTCTGCGCCTTTGAACGATGCCGTGTTCCACGTTCCGACCTTGATGCGCAGCTGCTTCGGCTTGACGTATTCGGCGCGCCGGGCGTGAACGGCCTGCGTCAGGCTCTGGTAAGTCGATTCATCCTCGTCCACTTCCTCGCGCGCCGGAAAGCCGCCAGGCACGTCTTGCATCAAGCTGCTGGTGGTGCTCGTGCTCACGGGCCTGGACCTGGTGCCAGGCATGGCGCTAGACGTCGATCACACAAAGTCGCGATTGTCCTCTGTTAACGGCACGTTGGGAGAGTCATGATGCAGAGAGTCGCGGATGCGCAGGAATACAAATGGGAAATGGCGGTTCACAGCGGGTCTAGGTTGAGCGCATAGGCAAGAAATTCGATCATAGCTGGGTCCAGAAGACCTACCGTCAGCGGCTTGGGTGGGTCGCGTGGGCATCGCTGGATGGTTGGAGTGTGGCAGTGATTGTCGCGCCGGCTTGCGCTGGGCTGAAGCTTGCTGATCGCGATTGACTTCATGCGAGCAAGCACATGTTTGCGATTGGGCACTACGAACACCGCCAAACTTAGAACACCCATAAACCGCGGCAACCACATCATTTTCTACACAAGCTCACTTCGAGCGCCGTTCCGATGCCTCCCAAAAAGCGCTCAACCCGCGCAGCACAGCTGCAACCGCAGCCCGCCATCTCCGACTACGAAACCGACACAGCAACCTTCACGGACAACGTGGCCGCGCACATCGCACCGCCTCCCACGCGCACAAACACCGAGCTGAATCTCCTGGTCCTGCGACGCTATTGCCCCGAAGTCGAGCGCATCGTGCAAATCGCGCCCTTCGCCGTGGTCTACTCTTTCTCGCCCGAGACGGAAGGATGGGAAAAGATCGGGACTGAGGGCACGCTCTTCGTGTGCCAGCTGGCGGGCGCAAGTCACTCGCGTTACAGCGTGATCATTCTGAACCGCAAGAGCCTCGACAATTTCATAGTAGAGTTGGAGAGCGCGAATAATGTGGAGATCACGGACAGCTATGTGATCTTGCAGACGCCTGCCGAGGACGGCACGCTGCAGATCTATGGTCTGTGGATCTTTTCAGAAGAGAACGTGACGCCGAGTACGCAGCAGGTTGTGGCCATGGCTATTGAGGAGTGTGCGATGAGAGCGGAGGAGGGGAGGAAGCACGCTGAAGAGGCATACGGAGAGGCCCAACAGGTTCCGCAGCAGTATGGTCTGGACGGGTTCGAACACCAAGCACAGCCTCCAATGGAAGCGCCTCAGCAACCACAGCAATCTCAGACGATTGACTTGATGCATCTATTCGGAAGGCCAGCGCAACAGCAAGGGCCCGCGCAGACTGTGCCAGAACCTGCACCTCAATATCCTCAACAACCCAAGTTTATGTCGAACCCGGACACGGATTTCTTTCGCAGTTCAAACTCGCCAGTGGCTCCGCCTCAATTCCAGCAGCCACCGCCTCAGCCTGCTAGTCAGCAGAACGTGCTCTTAGATATGCTTCACAGTGCCCGGCGAGGTTGAAGTCATGCTTTGGCATCGCGTGATTCGACTGAATACAGCAACGATGACTATCACCCAAGATGGCGTTCACAAACATCAAGCCGAGCACACGGCTCTCTGCATCACCGGGCATGACGCTTCCATGTGATCCGCAGCCCGGTGTCCGGCATCACTGCCGGCCAAAAACGAGCGAATGTTCTCACACATTCCACCGTACGGCAGTATAGATCGTTCACCAGACATGGTGAGCAGCACGAGAGCAATGGCTATTCTACTGTTCGCTTTCACGACCGCCGAAGATATCATTGGGCTGTATATTGGACAAATTACCAGTAGCATGGAGGCATGGTACACTGTTGTCCAAGAATTCATAATGAACTGAATAATGAAGCTCAAGCACCGCTAGCTTTGCGCATCTCAGTAAGCTTTTCCGTCACTTCCTCCTTGTTCCATCCGTCACTAAGTGCCCGCATCAGAACATCTTGCTCACTCTCGGGCGCCATACCGCCCGGGGCCGGCGGCCTGCGATCCAAATTCGTCGGGAACGGATACCCTTCTGCAACAGCACAAACAAATGCCTCGACCTCATCATTAAGACCTTCTTTCCGACACTTCTCGCTGAGGATATCCCACGACTTCTCCACCAAAGGCAGCGAATCCACCGTCTCCATCGTCTTCCCGAACGCCGAAGACACCTGGATCAAATTCGCACTGCGCTCGAAATCCGCCGTCCGATTCTCCCCCGCCGCATGAAACAGCGCCGGCGAGAAAAACACCGCATCGCCCTTCTCCAGCGGCAGCGCAACGTACTTCTCCAAGAAATACGCATCGAACTCCCCCCGCCTGTACGCCATGAACCCCTCCCCAAACCCCTGACTAAACGGCAACAGCCTCGTCGGCCCGCTCTCAAGCGGCATATCCGAGTGCGCGACGGCGCCCTGGAGCGTCAGCAGGCGGCTGGCGTCGTGCATCGGCTTCGGCCAGCGCGCGACGGCCTCCGCCGTCTGGAAGCCGAGGTGGTAGTCGCGGTGCGAGACCTGCGCGGCGCCGCCGGGCTTGACGACGTTGAGCTGCGTCGTGAGCTTGTACGCGGGGCCGAGGTAGGCTTCGCTGACAAGGCGGAAGAGCGGGTTCGAGTAGTAGGCGACGAAGGAGGCGGGGTCGCGGATGCAGTGCTTGGAGAAGGAGTTCCAGATGCGGCTGTTGGCGGACGCGGGCGCGAAGTGGTCGCCTTTGGCGCCGGCGGGTTGGGCTTGCTCGGAGGCGATGATGGATGCGAAGGCGGCGTTGGCGGCGTCGAGGGTGGCCATGTTTGTGAAGAAATGTTTAAAGACGAAGACGCCGGGGCCGTGGTAGAGGATGTGGAAGATTTCGTCTTTGAGCGCTTCGGTCTCGGTTC
Organism: Cladosporium halotolerans; assembly: GCF_011745625.1. Lineage (NCBI taxonomy): Eukaryota > Fungi > Ascomycota > Dothideomycetes > Cladosporiales > Cladosporiaceae > Cladosporium > Cladosporium halotolerans. The sequence goes on along the minus strand of NW_027191453.1, from coordinate 498,769 downwards.
CTTTGAAGCCGGAGCAGTCGTAGATCGGTATGTTCTTCTGGACGTCGATAGCGAGAGGGTAGGTTGTGGGGAGGGTGATTTGCGAGGTCAGAGTCTTGAATGCTGCAAGCGAGTATTCTTCTTCAGTGTCGTAGCAGCGCTTCTCCACTTTCCTCGATCGTTTTCTCTGTGAGAGCAAAGATGGTATCTCGAGGTAGTGGATAGCGCCAACGACGGTGGCTAGTGTCGCAAATGCCGCTACCGCGGTTGTCACGCCGGGGCGCGTGGCAGAGGGTGGCATTATTGGAGAAGTGACTGCGTAAACAATTGAGTAGCCACAATCAAGCAGATGGGTCTGCTCTCGTCGATAAATACGCGTTCAACTGAGGTGGTCTTGTCGCTCGGCAATAGGTATCCTATCCCGACGATCTGAGCAAGTTGCGTCAGGGTTTCGGGAATTGAAATCCGTAGGGCTGATGGAAACCAATGCAATGACAATGGAATTTGAAAAGGATCAGCTATCGATTGAAAATGGGTTAAACTCAATTTAACCGTTGCTGTTCTTCCGTCTGAGAGCCTAAGAGGCAATGCCATCAAGCATGAACGATCAGAATGAGATCTTGCCGCTGAGAAGCAAGCTGCCGACACCATCCCAAGCTTCTCCGCACCTCGAACACAGCTCATGCCGTCTGGCCCATGTTCTTAGCATACGAGTTCACCATTGAGATACTTGTCTGTAGTCCAGGAATTCATTGGGGGCCAGGAACTCAAGTTTGCGGTAAATTAGTGCGCGGCACACGCCCATGTGAAGCGTACATTAGGTACATTCACGGTCAGGCTTGGTCATTTTCGACGGTCTACGGAAATTTAACGATGTTATTTTGATCGATGCACGTGATTTTCAACGAGTTCGCAGACTATACTCTACATGCAGAACGACTTCTATGGACAGCCCCGATCGTTGAGCGAGTTGCATCAACTCGCTTCCCAACGTGAAAGACGTCTTGCTTACTCCGAGATCACGGCCGACGATCTCCTCAGCTAAGACAGTTGGCTGGATCTTCACGCGGAGGTGTACGTCTTTCCTCCAATAGAAATCGAGGCTAGTGGTCTACTACAGTACGGGAGCGACCTGCCAGCATGTTTCTGCTGATGTACCTAGGAAGTATTGATACTTAATGCAGGCGCCCCGTGCCGCACGGTGTGACCCAGAACTCTCGGGTAGCCTTGCCTTTTCGAGGCCTGAAGCTCGTGACTTTCTTCGTTCGTGCGGACATTCGATCAAAGTGTATAAAAGCGATCGCCGAAGTCTCCAAGGCCGGGGACAATGTAGCTGGAGGCAGTCAGTTCTGTTATGAATCATGAGATAACAAAATGACTTACTTCTTCTCGTCGAGGCCCTCGTCGACGAACGCGGTCACGACTCGCAGCTTGGGGAAACGCTTGGAGAAGTTCGCAGCACCTTCTGGAGACGCGATCAGGTTGAGGAACAAGATGCGCTCTTCGGGGACGCCCTTGCTGAGGAGGACGTCGACGGCCATGAGCGCCGAGCCACCTGCCGTGTGTTAGCAACCAGAATGTTCAATCGTCCACCGACCATGATCGAATCATACCAGTAGCAAGCATTGGATCAAGCAGAAGGACCCATCTATCGCTGATATCCTCTGGAAGCTTATCGTAGAACAACCTCGGCTGTGAAGTCTCCTCGTCCCTCTGGATCAAAATCTTGCCAATGCGCACACTTCTACAGCATTCGCGCAGCGCCTGCTCCATCGATTCACCTGCACGCATGATTGACACACCACATATCTTTCCCTCAAACTTCACACCATTGTAGGTTCTACCAACGGGGGTCGTGATCGTGTGCTGCTGTACGGGCAGGTGGTTGAGGCCCTCTTCGACAAGGAGGCGGATGATGCGATTGGAGTAGAAAATGAAGTCGGCGCGCTTCGTGTTCTTGTCACGGATCATGCTGCGTGGAGAGGATTTGTCTCAGCACTTGTTCTCAAGTAGATTCACTTTCAAAGGGACCATTGGAGCGGACTTACGTGAGGAGAGAGATGAGCTGGGATGTCTGCGGTAGGATGTGGACATTTTCGTGCGGGATCTCGGTCGAAACGGTGGCGGTGGGTTTCTCGTGTGAGGACTTGTACTCGGGGCCAACGCATTTGCTCGGAGCACGGCCGAGCTCTTTGGGTGTATGATGAGAGGCACTGGCCATGGCTGCGGAGATGGAGGGTTTTTTGGTGGATTTTGCTCTGCGTAACTCGGAGAGCTTGCGGTAGGGTGTGGAGGAAGAGTCAGGCGTGGAGGAATTTATAGCGTCGGCGAGTGATTGTGTTCGCGTGAGGACAAGTGAATCAGGTAATTCAAGAAGCAGATAAGAGTCTTTATCACTTTATCAGCGTTTGGAGGCCGGCGAGCGCACGCGACTCGAGCTTCGAGGCTCTCAGGGCTCGCCCGCGCCCTTGGACCCCGCATCAGCCACGCGCCGACCCGGCTGGACCTGACCCTGTTCGGCAGAGCTTAGGTAGGCGAGCGCCGATGGAGACCATGAATTTACTTTATCAGTTTCCCTACCAGACGAGCTGGCTGTGTCCTAGCAGCTATTCACAGCTCTCAAGGTGCGTGCTATCGCTAGCCCTTTACTCAGAGTCTGACGAAAAGGTGAAAATATGACTTGTGGAGTAGATCTAGACGCGTACATGTTGACACAAACTATACAGCAACCACGCATCTCCCCATGGATGCAACAGCGACTCACACAGCTTACCATGAATACATTTTTACTTCTCGAATCCGCCATTTTTACCAACACAATTCTCTTTAAATTGCCACTTCAGCTCCTGTTCCTTATGGACGACCCCTCGTAACACTGTAACACTTTCAATAGAGGAGTGTGGGTGAAAGCGTGTGGTCCAACGTGGCTGTCAAATTACAGTGTTCCACTGCAAGGCACAGCTTCTTAGTTCCTCTAACTTTATATCTAATGGCGATGCGGAACTGTCTACTGCCTCGCCCAACAGAACTGCAATGTTTATGCATCTTGAAGGGGTTTCTGGTGGCAGCTTGCCTCGAGAGGACTCGATCGTGTTCACGGATGGCCCAGGCCTGTTATCTTGCTCTTATGTTACATTTACCGGAACGCCGTACTTTGAGAAATAGCCTGCTGGCGAGTACGATTTACTGGCATGGACCCAAAGGTTGACGGACAGGGTGAGGCACTGATTGGAGCAACAGCGCTTCATGTAGGCAAAACTTCATAATTCAGATCATCTGTATCATGGCAATTCCAATGATCCTTGTGACTAGACGCACTGTCTGACCAGGTTCTGTTTTCACCTTAGTTCATACAGCTATGCTGAAGGAGTCTCATGTTTACGAGAGCCACGTGCAATCGTCATCCCATTAAACATGCGGGGGGTCAGCCGTCGGCCCGCACCATGAGCCTTCGGCGATTGCCGGCGATTGCCCTGCGCGCAAGTCAGGCCGCGCCACTGTTTCCCTGTTTCCCTGAGATCTTCTGGCTCTTCACTTTCTCGTTACTGCCCTCACCTCACTGCGCGTATTGCGCGTCGCAAGAATTGTACAAGCCGTGTCGCCACAGAGGAGCAAGTAGCGGTTCAGCTGCAGGCCTCAAAATCGACGCGAGCCGCAACCAGAGTGCTCGGTCACCTCTTTTGGGACATCCCTCAAAACGCTGATCACATGTCAACACTGAACCAAGCCCTTCGCGCGTTCGCAATCTTGTCGCAACTATACTGAAACTTTCTTGTACTTCCTGCATCGTCCAATGCTTCCTCCCATATCCCACTGAGCCGCCGACACCATGGCCTTCGTCGCGTCCACACCTCTACCGCGTCGCAAGAAGCAACAAGTCTATGGCAAGAGCAGTCGCAAAGCGTACAGCCCAGCCAACGCTGGTTTCTTCGAAGACGATGAGAGCAGTTCCGGTTCGGTCGCACGCGACTCACAGAAACCACCCACAACCTTACCAATGCGCAAATCGAAAGCTTCAAGCCCACCGCCAGTTGCGAAACTAGCCTCGCCAACGAAGAAGCCGGGATCGCTCGTCAAGCCCAAAGAGACACCAGCACGCTCCAAGGATCCTTTCGACGTTCCCTCGGATGAAGAAGAAGGGGAGGAGGTTTATGCGCAGATTCCACTGCCACCCAAGCAAAGAATCAAGAGTCGGTTAGTCGACGAGCCCAAGGAAGAGACAGAACAGTTGGCGCCCTGGGAGAAGAGAGCCGCCAGGAAGGGTGCGCTTTCCAGTGCGAATCTTGTGAACCGCAATGGAAAGAAGTTGGCCTCAGAGAATATCGAAGAAGAGCCGGACCGCATTCAGCCCGATAGCAACAGCCCGGGGAAAGCGGATGCAAACGGTCAACATGAAGCGGACAGCGATCACGAACCACGGAAGGCTACCAAGGGAATGACTGCAATGGAGAAACTGGCTGCGCGCCGCCGTCAGGCACAGGCCAACAGTCAAAGTGATGCCGATGGGAATGGAGAGGTCGTCAAGGGCTACCCCAAGCGTTCGGTCTCGAAGACGAGTGTGCGAGAAACCTCGCAGAGCAAGCGCAGACGCGTTACACCTCAGCCAGAATCACCTTCGGAACGCTCTGCCACGGCTGATCCAGCCTCCGACGCGGTTGTCAGCGGCGAGTCGTCTGGGACTACAGAGCAAAAGGATTCGACAGACAATGGTGATATTTTCGATGTGCCCATGGATGACGACGCTCTGAAACCCACGAAGCCCCCAATCAAGCAAATCGCTAGCAGCCGGCTGAAATCGCGCAGGCCAGGGACACTACGTAAAGTCACGCCTCAGAAAGGTCTCTCCGCTCCTTCTCGCTTGCAAGACATGCTGCCCGACGAAGACGAGGACGATATTCCTATGACCGACTCCGCACCACCTCACGATCCAATAACACCACGGAACATCGCCATGGCCAATGCGAAAAGAGCCCCGTCTACGCCACCTTCAGGGCGTAACAGCGCCTCTCATGGGCAAGAGGCTGGCGCTCTGACGCCCAAACAGACTCAGCTCTGGGCGGACTTCTTTGAGCCCGCCGCCGCTCCAAATACTAATATGAAAAAGCTAAGCATCAGCGAGGACAAGCCTCAGCGGCGACCAAATCGGGCTGCTCACAAGATGCTCCAGAGGTCGAGCTCTGATGTGCCAACGAAGCGGACAAGGGTAGTAGATCGTTTGAAAGCATCGGCCACCAACACAAGCGAAGAAGACAGCAGCGAGAGCGAAGACGAGACTGCGTCAGACGAACGTCCAAGCATGTCCCTAACCAAGCCTGAAGAGGTGCCGTCAAACACTGAAGCCGTTCTGGCACCCGAGAATCTGTCGCAACCGAGCATGAGCCAGGAACGTCAGACAAAGCCCATATCAAGCGGATCTTTGATCACATATGCAAAGCAACGCTCCCATTTGGCGGACGACAACCTGGAAAGCGCGCTGATGTTCGATACACCAATGGACGCGTTAGAGCGTCCTTCTGCATCAGCTAGGCGAACTGGCAGGCCTGGTCAGATGACACCGTCTACTACATTCGACCTCGACGATGTCGATGAAGGTGCTAGTGGAGGCTTGCGGACCATTCATGAGCTCCGCGCTGGTGGCCGCAACACACGAGTGATGGGCGAAATCGAAGACTTGATGGGCGAGATTGCGGATCATGCAGCAACTGCAAAGAGCAGGAGGAGAGGCGCGCTTCTCGATTTGACGTCCAAGCTCACGGACAAGGCATTTGCCGAACAAGTCACAGGTCACGGGTTTGAGAAGACGCTTTTGTCAGAAAGCAAGGTGCCTTCGGATCCAGCAGCTGATTTCCTTCTCGCCACAAGTCTGCTGCTTGTGCTTCACTCAGACGTCCCGGATCATAGGATAGGGTCTTTCGAGGAAGCTCTTCCGTGCTTTAGCAGGCTGCTAGCTGATCCTTTAGACATCGCAAGGGTCGTCAAGGAACGCCGTAGCAACATGTCCAAATCAGCGCAGGCAGACGTGGTCGCTCTGGCTGAGAAGGTGAGAACGCTGGAGTCTCTATGGGGCGATGCTCATCCGCCAGCATCCTCAAGTCGCATCATTGCGCTCAAAGCGATCGATCTGGCTGTGAGAAAGCTACGGAAGACAGGCAACAAATCGGACTTGCTGAGCTCAGAGGCTGTCGCCATGCTATTGCCACAGCGCGGGTTCACCGACCTTGAGAACGACCCAGCCCGAGCCTGTGAAGCCCAACTCGCCATCTCCATCCTCGAAGCGCTCAAAACCCTCTCCGAAACCAGCAACTGGCCCGCCACGACAATCAGCGCAATCGCCAGCCTGCCCACCGCCTTCGCCGAAACCTGGCCCGCCGCCCCGCAGCACACTAAATGGCTCGCCTACCGCCTCTGCGCCAATCTCACCAACGACACTTCCCTCGACCTGTCCCCATTCACCTCCCCCGCCACCTCCGCAGTCCACCACCTCCTCGCAGACGTCGCCCACGGCTTCCAAAACCTCTACGCCGGCTCCCCCTCAATCGACCCAGCCCTCAACCTCGACCTCCTCGTCCTCGCCATCGGCACCCTCATCAACCTCACCGAGCACCAGCCCCCGGCGCGCGCACAAGCCGCCGCCCCGCGCTCGCTGCCTTTGCTGCAAACTCTCGTGCGCACCTTCCACAGCGCGCAGCAGCGCGCGCTCGACGCCGAGTCCGTCGAGGGCACCACGGCGAACGTCGCGCTGGGCTACGTGGCGATCCTGCTTGCGAATGTGTGCCAGGATGAAGGGCCGCGGGGTGTTGTGCGGGGACTGCTGCCCGGCGGGAAGCTGGGGGTGCTGGTTGAGGCGGTCGAGGAGTTCGTGAGGCATCATCGCAGTGTGGATGTGCAGGAGGAGGGGACGGAGGAGGGAGGGTTTACGGCGAGGTTGGAGGGTGTTTTGGTGAGATTGAGGGAGGGTGAGGAGGAGGGTTGAGGATTGTTGGTGTTTCACGATGGGCGGGGAGGTGTCCTTTTTTCTACTTTCCTTATTGTACACGCACGCGATAACGACGATACCCCATGTTGCAGTTCCAGGGACGAGAGATTGTCAAGAGAGGAAGGAACGAGGGGCGTGAAAGGTGGATGGATGGACGGACGAGTGAATACACGTATATCTCCGCGCGAGAGAACTCAATCGAGGAAAAATGAAACAACAGTAATAACCCAATCCTCCCAAACCTAGCCAGCCAGCCGGTCTCGCTCATGACGGCAGTAATCCAAGAGCGCGACAACGACGACGCTGACCGAAGAGTATCCATCTCTCGCCCCGCAGCCGCTATGAAAAGGCAGTCGTAAAGCCAGCCGCTCGGACTGTGTGCTTGCGGCATTCGAATGACAATGTCCCTCCGCCTCTGCTCCGCTCTTTCTCTGTTTCGTCTTTCTCGATCTTGTAGCTTGGTCAAAGCGACGGTGTCGTGTAGATGTCGCGATGACCAGCGGGCGTATTAAACCTCTCCATCTTCCCCTCCCTCTTCCGACCCATTAAGCGCGCGCGTGTGTTTGTGAAATCCACCATCTTGCTGTAGTCAGGCTGGCTCCAGCCCCGCTCCGACCTCCATTGTCCCAGTCTCCCGTTCCCAGTCCTCTATGCAGACAAACAAGCAAACCCCAAAAAAAAAACAAAAGGTCTTCCGATCCCTCGCCATACCCTCTCTGCCCTCTCGTCCCAAAAGAAAACCTACTCACATGACAGCACACTTCGCGTTCCCCTCCTTCGGCTGGCCGGCCTCCTGGCCCTTCTCGATCTCCGCGATCATGCCCTCGAAGGCGCGCCCGACGTTCTCGTTGTACCGCGCGCTGGCCTCCGTGAAGCCGCAGCCCAGCTCCTCGGCGAGCTTCTTGCCGTCCGCGAGGGTCACTTGGCGCTGCTCGGGGCGCAGGTCGGATTTGTTGCCGACGATCGTGAGGGGGACGGTGTCCGCGCCCTGGTGGGGTGGGAGGTTAGTTTGGGGGGTTTTGGAGGGGAGTTGGCGGGGAAGGAGGGAGTGCGGGTGGACGGTATGGGCAAAGGGAGGTAAAGTGGCTAAGGGAACACTGCGCGTTAACAGATAAAAAGCAAGACAAAAGCTTACCAGGTGGTTCAGGATCTTGTCCCTGATAATGCGGACCATTTCAAAGGACTGCTTGCTGCCGACGGAGTAGACGATCATGTAGCCGTGGATGCCAATGAAGTGCTTGGAGTTGAGGATGCTGTACTCGTCCTGGCCGGCGGTGTCGATCATCTCGACGGCGAAGTCGTGGTTGCGGTAGCGGATCACTTTGCTGAACGTGTTCTCGATCGTGGGGTAGTAGGAGTCGACGAAGTGGCCGTCGACATATTGCACGGTGAGGGAGGATTTGCCTGAGGAAGGCGAGGGTTGTCAGAGGTTGTTTTTGTTCTGTTGGTCATGGTGTATGTGGACATGGCAGGACGGAGACGAGCAGGAAGAGGGCTGTTCTAGCTTACCGACAGACCTGCTGCCGACAATGGCCATCTTGCGCTGCTTCTGCTGGGGCGGCATGGTGGGGTTGTGTGGCGTGTGGAGGCGATAAGACGCAGAGGGGGCCTCTAGCGGACGCGCGCGTGGTGGTGGGATGGAGGGAGACTCGGAATGCGCTCTGCGGCTCGCTCAGGGCATTGAGGGAGCTGTCACGCTGTTTTGCGGAGGGAGAGGCGAAGGGACATGGGCAGATGCGATCACATGCGGGCGCGAGACGTCAGAGCCCTTCGCTGCGCCGGCCCGAGTGCGCGAACCAAACTATGTCGCCGATGGCTTTAATGCCGCAACAAATTTCTGGATGGGAAACGATGGATCGGGCAGCAACGATTGTGTCGTGCAACGGGCGGCTGGACGTGAGAGGGTGTGGTGCGTAGGCGAGAGACAGCATGCAATCTATCGTGCGCCCTTTACCGACGACGTGCGTGGCAGCAGAGTGTCGCGACTGCTGGTATACCTTGAGGTAGCCATCGTCAATTACTTCCCGTACTCGGAGAAGCAGGCAAGTTGCGGTCAGCGCCCCTCGCCCCGCGGCCATGCATGCGAGCAAGGACCGCCGTGAGGACCTGCCAGCCACGCCGCGTAGCCACCATGACACCGCGAAACTCCAGCCTTGCACGCCTCGCTGCCATTTTGCCCTGCGCTTGGTGGCGTCCGAGAAAGGACCAAAGCCGGACAAGGCACATCGGGTGCTGCGACTGTCTTCGGCCCACCGATCGCGCGTTCTCGAACAACCATCCGCCTATAGCCTAACGTTCGTGTCCACCGGCATGGCGCAAGGACGGCACGGCACCGCTGGCAAATCGCAGTCGATCCTTGCATTGCACCGATACTATATCTACATTGTTGTACATGAATCAGCTTGTACAAAGCCAGTCGCATGCTTCTGTGCATGTAGCCGCGTCTGCGACGAGTCTGCGACGGAGCCGCCCGGGTTGACATGTGACAGCGATGCCATGCGGCCCTGCTGTGGTGCGATGATCTGTGCAGCATTCTCAATGTAGCTGGCTGCAGCTCTAGCGTACAGGTGTTCATCAAAGAAGCGAACCTGTCAAAATTCCATTCATGCTTGCAGCTTTCTTGCTTACGGTACGTGAAGGCTACAGGTGCGGAATTGAGTTGTTCATCTCATTGGTCTAGCCGCCAAGGCGAAATGGGAGAGAAGGCTGCTTGCTGAGATGTTGTACTTTTGACGCTCATGCAGATAGCATTCGAATACCTGGTATAAAGTTGACTTGGCCGTCAAATGCCGCCCTCGCTAAAAGGTTTCATCACCGGTCCTTGAAGAGGAAACTGCCGAAACGCCATGCTAACCAAACCACCCTTGTTGTTGTCTGACGTCGTCTTCGAGACGCTCCAGACAGGGCCTGTTCGCCGTACTCCTTTTGAGACTCCGGAAATGCTGTCAACGCGCCTTTCTTTCATCCTCCACATTCAGTCCCCGGCCTGGTGGCTTCATTACTCTTCATCCCGGAAATCTTCCTCCTCCTCTACGCCCTCGTCATCGATGAACCCGTCGTCCTCGGCAGTGATTTTCTCGCCGGGCGCAAGGCCGGCACGCGATTTTGGCTGGTGTACTCGGGGCATGGCGGGTTGTGAGGAAGCGGGCTGCGGGTTCTGCTCCTGCGCGACGGCGTCGCAGGCGTCGATCCAGTCGTAGTAAACGTCCACGGGCTGTGTCAGATCTGAGTGCACAGTCAGCGCAGGCGCTCATCATTTCATGCGCTAGGCGGCACGCACAGTTGGCGGACATCTGGTAGCTCTGCACGCAGTTGCTGCAGGACAAGCTGGCGACGCCGGCCTTCTTGTCGATCTTGGTCGAGATGGAGTCTTCCGTGTTACAGAAGACGCACTTGAACTTGGTCGCAAGTACTTCGCGCTATGAGCAGGTGTAAGTATACAAGTCTTTGTTGCTGGCGCAGGCTGGCGCATACCTTCTTGGGGCCCTGAGGCTTGGACGAGCTCTTGCGTTTGCCCTAGAACACGTCAGTATTGATAATCGCATCGCTAGCCTTCACGCGACAAGCATACCATGATCAGAGAGGTTTGCAAGCGCAGGTGTGTGTTTGTGGTGAAGTCAGGTCAGATCAGACAATCAAAGAATGGAACAATTCAAGTTCCAAACGCGCCCGCGTCATATGCAAGCCGGGCGGGATCGGCCGGCCACTAGGCCGAGGCGGGATGTGGGGTTCGTTGTCAGGCACGCGAGGCACGCCTGCGGCCGGCCAGCTCCATGCGGTGTTATCGAGAGGGGTTGGTCGACACGCTGGGGGAGGCCAGATTGCCTTACTCTATCGATACCCGTATCTTATGCTTTGACGATAGCCGAAGATACCGCCATCCTTATATTCTTGGCTGCTGCAGTAGACCTGTAGATCCTTTAGACACCTGACTTCACCTTTGTGACAATCGTATCCAGACTATCCCCCACCGCCCGGACGAGATATCGCGCTTGCTTTGTGCGAGGCAAACATTCTTATTCCATTGCCATATATACCTTAGAGTACTCCCTCAATCGCTCTTCGACACCTCTCATCCGACGTCAACATGACCAGCAACGGCGAGCCTACAGACACGACTGGTATCCTTCAAGAGATTCTCTCGTCTCTCAGATCCCTCAAGCAAGACCACTCTCAGCTTGCATCGGCCGTCGATGCCATCAACGGACGTGTCAACACTCTTGCCGGGATCAAACAGATCCAGGATGGCATCGCTCATGATGCAACCCTTCCGAGTCCGACGATCGCTCCCAAAGCCGACGACGCGAAGGCAGCTCTCAATTCGTTAGACGGCGTTTCCAAGGACGAAGGTGCCGACCAGACACAAGCTACTTCGCCGCCACCTGGTCGGAGGGCCAGCACGACTTCCAAGATCATCCTGACTTCTTACCCCGGTCAAGCTGGTGTAGATCCCATACCCTTGAAATGGGGTGAGTCTAGCATTGTTGTGGCATCATAGTCATGTCTACTCACATACGAATTAGGTGCGAAGGATCCGAAGGAGAGAGGTCCCGTCATTGTCACTCGCAGCCCATCAACCATCCGCAGACGCAATGCCATTGGCGCCCACGGCGGCTCCTACAGCATCTACTACGCTCTGGCCGTTGGATCTCAACAACTTAACACTGACCACAAACCTGACTTCACTAACACGGAACCTGCTGCTAACATCGGGCCATTCCCCGCCTGGTCAGACCCCAAGAAGATCGTTGCGATGGACCCCCTCGGTCACCTGGCACCTTGGCTATTTAAAGACCTGATCCAAAAAGAAAATATCGAAATCCGACCCACCATCGCCGTCACCAAAGCCCACATGAAGCTCCCTGAGCTCGAAGAAAGCGTGCGCAAAGGCCGCCTCGTCCCCGACGGCAAGATCTGCCTCAACGAAACCGGCGAGCTGAACGTGACCAAATTCGCCGTCGAGCCCGTCTGGAACCTGCCCGGCGTGGCGGAACGCTTCGGAATCGACGAAGGCACCCTCCGCCGCTCGCTCTTCGAGCACACCGGCGGCAGCTACCCAGAGCTCATCACGCGCGGCGACATCAAGACGTTCCTGCCGCCCATCGGCGGCCTGACGGTCTACTGCTTCGGCGACCCGGCCAAGATGAGCAACCCGGACGTCAAACTGGCGCTGCGCGTGCACGACGAGTGCAACGGGTCCGACGTCTTCGGCTCCGACATCTGCACCTGCCGGCCGTACCTGATCTTCGGCATCGAGGAGGCCGTCAAGGAGGCGCAGAAGGGCGGCTCGGGAGTCGTCATCTACTTCCGCAAGGAGGGCCGCGCGCTCGGCGAGGTCACCAAGTATCTCGTGTACAACGCGCGCAAGCGCGGCACGGACAAGGCGTCGGAGTACTTTAAGCGCACGGAGAACATTGCCGGCGTCAAGGATATGCGCTTCCAGGCTCTGATGCCGGATATCCTGCACTGGCTGGGTATTCAGAAGATCGATCGCATGCTTAGTATGTCGAACATGAAGCACGACGCGATCGTCGAGCAGGGAATTCCGATCCATGAGAGAGTGCCGATTCCCGATGAGATGATTCCGGAGGACAGTCGTGTTGAGATCGACGCGAAGATTCACGCGGGTTACTGTGCGTTTTCCCTCGCTTTCTCTCTTACGATATGTGTGCTGACTTATTTCCAGTCACCACTGGTAAGATCATGACGATGGAGGAGCTTGCGAATGTTCAAGGGCGCGCGTGGGAAGACGTCGACGTGAGTTCGCCTCGTTTGTTGAAGCATCGTGATTGAACAAGACTGACTGGATGCAGCACTGAGTGCATTTCAGACTGTTGTCATGCGGCGCCGGTGTATGAAGCATTGTTTTCGGACTTACGGACGAATGCGCATGGTCGGGCCTGCTGGGTGGCGGTGTTCCAGGTCTGGTATCAGCAATTGATTGGAGAGTACAGCATCTGGCGTTAGCTAGTTCAAGCCGAAGGTGAGAACGATCGGAATAGCAACGTATTGGTTTGCGTCTAGTTGTCTGGCAAGAAATGCAATCTGGACGAAGGTTTGATCGTCCCTGAAGTTCGTGAAGATGCTATGTCAACCGGACACAGAAAGACTTGACCCGCCACGACACATCAGACACCCAGGAAGACCACTATTTGTGTCGCATTTTTTGACCATAACTTCCTTCAACACCACTATCCCCGTCAATGCGTACACTTGCGCAAAGTCTAGAACTCTGTATTACCAAAGCTGCCATGTTCGGTGTCTGCGGAACCGAGGAAGCTCGGGCCGCCATTCGGCCAGCACAATTCTTTCCGATGGATTCTTCCAGTAACAACTCAAGAGCCTCCGTTTCCCAGGACCCATCTCATAACCATCTCCATCCCCCTTCCATCTCCTCCACCCTCCCACGTGTCCCGATCGTCCCTTGGAGCAGCGGAGTTGTTTGCCATTATACTCTAATACCTTCCTTTCTATTCCCTCCATCATGCAGCGTGCTTTCGCTTCCGCCCCGAGGGCGGCCCTTCGCACCACCAGGGTCAACTCTGGTTCCCTCGTCCAGCAGAGATTCGCGCACAAGGTACGACAGCGCCGGCAAGAGCAAGAGCATGCGAATGGCGGATACTGATTCGGATATTACAGGAGCTCAAGTTCGGCGTCGAGGGCAGGCAATCTCTCCTCCAGGGTGTTGACACCCTCGCAAAGGCGGTGGCCACCACCCTCGGTCCCAAGGGCCGCAATGTCCTGATCGAGTCCAGCTTCGGCTCCCCCAAGATCACCAAGGATGGTGTGACCGTCGCCCGCGCTGTCTCCCTCAAGGACAAGTTCGAGAACCTCGGTGCGCGCCTCCTCCAGGACGTTGCCAGCAAGACCAACGAGGTCGCCGGTGACGGTACCACCACCGCCACCGTCCTCGCTCGCGCCATCTTCTCCGAGACCGTCAAGAACGTCGCTGCCGGCTGCAACCCCATGGACCTGAGGAGAGGTACCCAGGCTGCCGTCGAGGCCGTCGTCAAGTACCTCGAGGCCAACAAGCGCGATATCACCACAAGCGACGAGATCGGCCAGGTCGCCACCATCTCCGCCAACGGCGACCAGCACATCGGCAAGCTCCTCTCCAACGCCATGGAGAAGGTCGGCAAGGAGGGTGTCATCACCGTCAAGGAGGGCAAGACCATTGAGGACGAGCTTGAGGTCACCGAGGGCATGAAGTTCGACCGTGGCTTCATCTCTCCCTACTTCATCACCGACACCAAGGCCCAGAAGGTCGAGTTTGAGAAGCCCCTCATCCTCCTCTCTGAGAAGAAGATCTCTGCCGTCCAGGACATCGTCCCCGCCCTCGAGGCCTCCCAGCAGCTGAGGAGGCCCCTGGTCATCATTGCTGAGGACATCGAGGGTGAGGCTCTCGCCGTCTGCATCCTCAACAAGCTCCGTGGCCAGCTCCAGGTCGCTGCCGTCAAGGCCCCCGGCTTCGGTGACAACCGCAAGAGCATCCTCGGCGATCTCGGTGTCCTCACCAACGGTACCGTTTTCACCGACGAGCTCGACATCAAGCTCGAGAAGGCCACCGCCGACATGCTCGGCTCTACTGGCTCCATCACCATCACTAAGGAGGACACCGTCATCCTGAACGGTGAGGGCAACAAGGACGCCGTCGCTCAGCGCTGCGAGCAGATCCGCGGCGTCATGAACGACCCCACCACCAGCGACTACGAGAAGGAGAAGCTCCAGGAGCGCCTCGCCAAGCTCTCTGGTGGTGTCGCCGTCATCAAGGTCGGCGGTGCCTCCGAGGTCGAGGTCGGCGAGAAGAAGGACCGCATGGTCGACGCTCTCAACGCCACTCGCGCCGCCGTTGAGGAGGGTATCCTCCCCGGTGGTGGCACTGCCCTCCTCAAGGCCGCCGCCAACGCCCTCAACGACATCAAGCCCGCCAACTTCGACCAGCAGCTCGGTGTCTCCATCGTCAAGTCCGCCATCACCCGCCCCGCCCGCACCATCGTCGAGAACGCCGGCACCGAGGGCTCCGTCGTCGTCGGCAAGCTCATGGACGAGTTTGGCGGTGACTTCAACAAGGGCTTCGACTCCTCCAAGGGCGAGTACGTCGACATGATCGCCGCCGGTATCCTCGACCCCTTCAAGGTCGTCCGCACCGGTCTCATGGACGCCTCTGGCGTCGCCTCTCTCCTCGGTACCACTGAGGTCGCCATCGTCGACGCTCCCGAGCCCGCCGGCGCCGCCCCGCCTATGGGTGGCATGCCTGGTGGCATGGGCGGTATGGGCGGCATGGGCGGCGGCATGTTCTAAGCTTGACATCGCGAGCAAGCTTAGGAAGTGTTCGACCCCCTCTGATGCCTTGGAACTGATTCAGGTTCCACCCACATGATACCCCCGCGAGACGTGTACAAAACAAGAAAAACACACCACACCAAACCCAAAAGCTGTATTTCTGGACAACCGCCTTCTCCGTCTGTCACGATTACGAAGGGAAAGAAGAAGGAAGGGAAGAGAAGATGAGTCTTCTTCCTTTTTCGAAAAACTCTTGTCTCTCTCCGCTCTTTGCGCGTATTGACTCTGTTGCATGGCGCGGCGTGGGGGCTGGGTTTTGTGTATTATATAACTTAACCGTGTATTTGATAGCGAGCAAAGTTCTGTACTATTTACCTACATTTCTCTGGTCTGTCTACGTTTTGTCTTGAACTGCCCGTGTGAATCAGCAACACCATCGGTTGAATCAGTGCACTGCTTTTTTCTCATCAATATTCATGAGCTAGACTGGTACGTTGTGATACTGCCTGGAAGTCGATCATGAGGTCACTCGGGGCCCGGGATTTTGCTCAATGCAGGGCTTCAACTTTCCCAATCCTACAACATCGAACATCACTCTCCAACGCCGCGCCCTCTCTAACAAAACAACAGCCCAAAATGATATGATCTCCCAATACATCACTACCGCCTAATCTCGGCATTTACAACGGCACGAATCCCACCCAGAACCCAGCCCAAAAATGTCCGGCAAACGCCTCCTCGACGCCGCCCACCTCGCCTCCGCCGCCCGCCGCGTCGCATCCGCCCACCTGTCCCTGCGCCGCTCCCAACTGCGCGTCTGGGCGCACTCCGGCCTCGGCCGCGCCCTCAAAGACCAGTCCGACCGCGTCACGGTCACCGCCGGCGCGGCGTGGCAGCTCGCGCGCCGCGTTGGGGAGAAGGATGCGAAGCCCGCTTGGGATGAGGGGATGAGGGGAGCGAAGGAGAGGGTGCGGGATGAGATTTTGCGAGGGAGCAGTGCGAGTGGGGATGGGTGGAGAGCTGGGGGTGAGGAGGAGGGTTTGGCGAGGAGGAGGGCGCAGCGGGAGGCGGAGGAGCAGATTCCGGGGGTTGAGGCGGATGGTGCTGGCGGGGAGGAGGTTGTGGGGGGGAGGGATACGTTTAGTCAGAGGGGCGGGAGCGTGAGTCCGGAGCTGTCGTCGCTGCCGAGGGTGAAGTTGCCGAAGAGGGTTGCGGATGGGCAGGGCGGAGATGCGCATGTGCGGGAGGAAGGGCTGAATCAGGATGTGTATTATTCTGCGAAGGCGGAGGCGGGGGATGAGGAGGTACCGGAGGGCGTGAATTTGGATATTTTCAACAGCTCGAAGGTTTCGAGGGCGCTGGGGAGGGCGG
Source organism: Cladosporium halotolerans (assembly GCF_011745625.1). Classification (NCBI taxonomy): domain Eukaryota; kingdom Fungi; phylum Ascomycota; class Dothideomycetes; order Cladosporiales; family Cladosporiaceae; genus Cladosporium; species Cladosporium halotolerans. The sequence goes on along the minus strand of NW_027191453.1, from coordinate 482,160 downwards.
ACGGGGACAGGGTGAACCCGTACGCTGGGAGGAAGAAGATGGCTGCGAAGCCTTTGCCTGAGATGGTTGCGGCTATGGAGAAGAGGAATCACCAGCCGGCGAGTGTGGATGCTGAGCCAGTGGCTGCTAAACCGTCGGAGGCATCGCCGTTTGGTGGTGCGACAACTGATGCGGAGACTGAGAAGCTGGCGCAATCTATTATTCAGGATTCGGCTGCGGAGACATCAGAAGGGAAGGTGCCTTCAGGAGGACAATCACAATCGCCATACGAGATGCGGGAATCACGAGTGCCAGAATCGAGATTCGGCAGGCTCTGGCAGTACGGAGGTTTGGCGACAAGCATGGCGTTTGGCGCTGTGGGAGAGGGTTTCAAGCGTTTCACAGGCAATGGAGCTGACGGCAGTCTCATGCTCAGCGAGGGAAACATGAACCGACTCGTGGCCAAGTTGAGCAAGATGAGAGGAGCGGCGCTCAAGCTGGGCCAGATGATGAGTTTCCAGGACTCGAAAGTGCTACCTGAGACGATCAACACAATCCTGCAGAGAGTACAAGACAGCGCAGACTATATGCCTCCTTCACAACGGAATCAAGTACTCGTGCGGAGTCTTGGAGAGAACTGGCGAGATCTGTATGCAGACTTTGAAGAGCGGCCATTCGCCGCGGCTTCCATAGGCCAAGTACACAAGGCCACTCTGGCGTCGAACGGCAAAGAGGTTGCTGTCAAGGTCCAGTATCCTGGTGTTAGGAACAGCATCGACTCCGATCTCAACAACCTCTCCCTCCTCCTCACAGCCAGCCGTCTCCTTCCCAAAGGCCTCTACCTGGAAAAGACAATTGCCAACGCCCGCACTGAGCTAGGTTGGGAATGCGACTACGAGCGCGAGGCCGAGGCCTGCATCCGCTTCAAGCAGCTCCTCGACCAAGAGCAAACCACCTTCGCCGTTCCCGAGATCTACCCTGAAGCCTGCGGACCCGACGTCCTGACTGCGGAATTCATGACCGGGAAAGCAGTCACCAAGATCTCTGACCTCAACCAGACCGAGCGCGACTGGATCGGTACCAACATCCTGCGCCTTTGCCTGCGCGAACTGATGGAGTGGCGCTTCATGCAGACTGACCCAAACTGGACCAACTTCCTTTACAACCGCTCCACTAAGAAGCTCGAGCTGCTCGACTTTGGCGCCAGCCGCGACTTCCCGGCCAAATTCGTCGAGCCCTACGTCTCGCTGCTCATCGCTGCGAGCAAGGGTGACCGCGCAGCCTGCCGCGACCTCAGCATCCAGCTCGGCTATCTCACCGGCCACGAAAGCGAGGCTATGCTTGCTGCCCACGTCGACTCGATCCTGACGCTTATCGAGCCATTCACGGAGAGCGCGCCAAAGGTATACGATTTCGAGGGCCAGACGATCACAGACCGCGTGCGCGCGAACATTGGCTTGATGCTGCGAGAGCGCATGGCCCCGCCGCCAGAGGAGACTTACAGTCTTCACCGCAAGCTGAGTGGAGCTTTCTTGCTGTGCGCCAGGCTGAGGAGTAAGATTCAGACAAAGGATATGTTTGCTGACGCGGTAAAGGTGTGGGAGGGTAGGAAGGGGTCTGTGGATGTTGCTAACGAATCGCAAAGATTCTTGTAGATATAGATCATGTATATTACTACCATACTTGTACGAACGGGAGTAAAGAACTTGCTTCGGTCTAACTTCTTTGCTACAAGCACTATGTTCTCTCTTTAGGGGGAGCGGCACTTCCGCGGCCCGCGGACTGATTTAAGTGTTCGATGTGTCTATGTCCACTCGCGCAATTGAGTATGGCAAGCCGTCCTAGCTCTATCGTGAGGCCCTTGGTCTATCGAAACAAAGTCAGCAAGTCTCCAAATGGATCAGATCACGTTTCGAAATTGACTCACATCAGTATTTCGTATTCCGTCCACTGAGACAACTTCTCGCTATCCTGTCTGAAAGGCGCCATGAGCGTCTCTATCCTTGAGCGCCTCACTCTCCCGTCAGAAAGCTGCTGCATGACTTCCGCCACATCAAAACTAGGATCAAAGACGAGCAAAACCCGCTCGCCGTCTTGTTTCCTCTCCATGCCAACAATCGTCACCGAGTGACCTGGCCGCTGGAAGTATATCGGCGGCAACTGCGTGATGTTCGACGTGCCATTGATGGCCGCATCCTCAAGGCCAGAGATGAAGTACGCTTCTATGTAGTCTAGTAGCTGCACGTAAGCTGGAGGCGCGTCGGATTTAGACGAGCGTCTGAAAGAGAGTGCCGTCACTGGCTGTCCGAGATGTAGAAAATAGGCCGCAGCCTCGTGCGTGCCAATCCATTTGCGTGTATTGCGGATGCCCCCCGTCTCTGTTCGCCCGAATGTGCAGATACCTGCGTCCCAGGCTGCCTCGATGGTGTCTTGTATGTCTATAACGTTGGGCAACGGCAGGCTTGAGTGGGCTGGGTCCTCGATTCTAGCGAGGCGATAGGAAAGCAGCATCTGAATGTTCCAGTAGCCGCAGAAATTGCCGTCGCACTTCAGTTTGTGAACGTGCTTGACGCTTTTGTGGCTGAAGTAGGCAATCTCTACCGTCGGGTCAAGGGCACTGAGGTCTGCGAGTATGGGTATCGGACGAGGCGTTTGTTTGATCACAATAGCGTCGCGAATGAGCTTGCCAGATGGACCGATGCGGCATTCGTAGCTTGGCTTTGAAGCATTTTTGAGGCAGCGGCGTACCGGCAGTGGCATCGATTTCTCGAATGCATAAGGCCCGAGTTCTTTGGTGCCTAGTCTCCCACCAGGTTGGCGATCCTTGAGGGTGTCTTTGGGCCTTACGGAGCTGCCCACGGATGACACGCTCGAAGCTGACACTTTGGATGCTCCAGATTTTGTGGAGGTGGAGGATTTGCCAGACGATTTGGTCGATGACTTTGATGCTGTTGATGGTGCCTTACTAGACTTTGTTGACGCGGATGATCTTGCTGGCGATGTTGCTGATGATCGCGGGGACGATTTCACGGATGATTTCGTGGATGATTTGGCCGCTGATATCGTTGACGACTTTGTTGACGACTTTGCCGATGATTTTGATTTCGCTGAAGGCGCCGCCGACACTTCAGAGCTTGCTTTCTCGCTCGACACCTGTGGCAGCGCATCCGGAGTCTCGTCGAACACACGAGCTGAGACGCGCCAACTCCTTCTGCTGTGGCGGCGATGCACTCGTCCGCCATCTCGCACAGCTGTAATCACAGTGTGCAAGTCGAGGTGCTCGTCCAATTCTTTGGGAGGGAGGCGATCTCCACATCCTCGACGAGGACATGTAGTCCATGACCCGCTTGAATCCGGGCGGTCGTCGACGGCTTGACTTGACCTGCCACCGCGGTACGGAAGATCCGAAGAGCGCTCGGTCACCTTGAACGGCGAGTCGTCAGTGTGTTCTTCCTCGATATGCAGCTGGATCGCATAGCCGTCACGGCTCTTCAAGCCACACCAGGGGCAATGTATCGCGTCCGCCATGTCGGTGTGGAGGCGGAAGAAGCGAGCGGTGAGACAGCGTCGAGAGTGGCATGCTTCGGATCGGCAGAGGATGTCTCAGTGTCTACGTGTGCGAGTAGAATCGCACGAGTCGCGCGCAGTGAATGATGGAGAGAAACTTGCATTTCGCATGCAAGGTCTGAGCCACGCAATGAGGTGTTCGGTGTTGGCACCAGGCTTGGATGTCAGGCATCAGCGTGCTGACGGGATGTACACCACTGTGCTAGTCTTCTATAGGTCGCCCTTGCGCATGCATTCGCTATGGCACTGACCAGTAAATGTAAAATGGAACTGTTTTAATGTATCGGTACGAATGCTGTGTGAAGACCTGGTTTTACCGCATCGTATAGCAGTCGCCTTTGTGCCACCACCGCTTGCTGTCTCCGAAAGTTAGTGTCATTCGGCACCATCTTCTACAACCAAAGATTGCTTTGGAAACTTTCGAAGGAGCATAGCACGCCCCATACCTGTTCGGCGTCTATGGCGTGTGGTCTCCGTGGGCAAACGGCGTCGTACCAACAAAAATGAGACTCCTCTTACAACACCTCAAGGCTTCTCACCGCAAAAGGTCAAAAGAAATTCCGACGCGGGGAATTGAACCCCGGCCTTGTCGGCACTGATCTTCTCAGTTCTTGACGAACCGAAGATTGAGAGCGACAAATCCTAGCCACTAGACCACATCGGAAGCGAGGTGTAGTTCGATGAAGGGGAAGGCCACACGCTGTACTAGTACGCTGTTTAATGAAGAGTGAATGGAAGATGGTCCTGAGAAAAAGCCCGAGCCAAAAGACCCATTCTTGAGGGAGTAACTCATTCGTGAGAAATTCACTCATGTTCATTCCAGACTTGGAAAGAGCGGTCGGGTCGTGCCTTCCTCTTTGGGGCTTGAGTGTAAGTGAATTTCATGTTGGCAGACCTGGGACACTTCTTCCTCTCCGCTGCACTTTGAGGTGCTCATGCAGGTGACAGTTATGATTGCTCACATGAAGTCGTCTCAATGGGGAAAGTGAGTTGTATGATTCTACCAATCTTTGATGAACGTCTGTACACTATGTGCATGCTTCCACACTGACCAGCAGCGCCTCGTCCCTCACTGTACACAGAATCCATTCTGGATGCAGTTTGAAAATCCACCTCTTCCCTCCCCATTCTATCACCTCACACACCCGATCAGCTCAATGCAAGCCTGCAACTCGCGCTGCATCTCCGCAACCTGCGCCCTCAACTCCACATTCTCGCCCCTCAGCCTCTCCATCATCGTCCACGCCGACCCATCGCTACCCAGTCGCTTGTTCATCGCCGACACGCTGTTGCGCAGATTCGACGAGTGTGTCGGCGCATGCTGATGCCGCGGCTTCGTAGGCGTTATGGGCGCGGGCGACGAGAGCACGGCCTTCTGCATGACCGGGTCCATGGGATCCTGCGACCATTGGCCTTCGGCGTCGCGGTCCATGTCGGACTCGAAACCAGAATCGGACGCGTCGGTGCTGCCTGCCGAGGCGCGCTTGCGGCGGCGCGGTGTAGTCTCGTCGTCGGTCGTGTCGTCGGCGCTGGCAGATGGGGGCGGCGGCGCGAGCTTGAATGATCGCGAGATCTTGCGCGCTTCCTTCTCGCGAGCCTCTTGGTGCCGGAAGCGCTCTTCGGACAGCTGCGAGGCGAGCTCTTGCATGGCTTTCTCTTGCTCCTGGGCGCGGCGACCCATGTCTTCCAGTTGCAGCTTGAGATGACGCGAGCGGATCTCGGCCTCCTCGACCTCTTCGCGCTGGACTTCGATCTCCGGCTGCATGGTAGCGATGTAATCGACCTTCTCCTTGTATGCAGACTGCATCTTCTGGAGCAGGGTTGTGGCATTGACGAGAAGGTCATTGAAGGCGTGGGGTGTGAGTTCGTCGGTCTGGCCGTTGGGGAACAGCGAAGCCATGATGTTCATGTTCACAATGTCGTCTTGTGCGACGGCCGGTGATTGCGGAACCGAGGGCGACGCGACCTTGCGTCCAAACCAACTTGTCTTCTGCCTCTCGGGTGTCTGGGGCAGCATGCTAGCTCTCTTCCTCGGACGCTCGGTCAGACCGCTACGGTATTCCATGGGAAACTCCATCTCTTCTTTCTCTCTGTTAGGGCTAGACGGCGGAATGCCTAGCCTAACCGGCGCGGATTCGCCGTTGAAGAGATCGCCAAAGAGTCTGTTCGAAGACTGGTTGTGTGAGGTCTGCGGTCGTGGGTCTGCCGGTGAAGATTGACTCGGGGCGCTTGGGCTGAGTCTAGGTACGAACGCGGCCAAGGACCTTGCGCGAGAGTGTAGAACAGTCTTCGATCTCGAGAGGGCTGCAGCGGTGGGTTGTGCGTTTTGAATAGACGACAGCAAGCGCGCTCCAATTGCCGGTCTTTCTGGTGTGTATGCTTTGTCAGGGGGAGCTAAGGCGGTGAGGGCGGTGTTTTCGGTGGAATTGGCGTCGTCGTCGAGAAGTCCTTGGGCTCCGTTGTATCCGGTGGAAATGTTCGAGAGGCTGCGGCGGTGGGATGGGAAGTCGGAAACGAGTCGAATGCTGGATTGGTCCGGAGTCGCTGCAGGTGAGTGCGTTGAAGTGGAACCCAGCGCTGACATGCTGTCCTATAGATATGGCTTGTGCTTGCTTCGAGGCTGAAATTTGGTAAAGGCTGGACTGAGGGCTGGAGTCTCAGAAGGGCCTCGCTGATGACCGTGGGATGTCTCAGAAGCAGATCCCCTCTATCTTCTGGAGATTCCAACGGGCAACGGTCTGAGACAGAAGCTTGAAGCGCGGCCAGCTACTGGACGTGATCGAGAGATTGGAAGGCTGGGAAGCTCTTTCTAAGAGAAAGCTGCCGACTTGTCTCGCGGTACACCCTCTCGTACGCTGGCCGACTTGTTGTGGCGGTTGGATCTGCGAAATGTCTTGCTGTTTGCGCGTGCGAATATAAGGCCGCACTTCCGCCCTGCAAAGTTGAGCTGACGATCGATCGACACAAGCCTTGTTTTGGTGACTGCAGCGGAGCCGCGTCGTTACAGGAACCAGAGCTTAAAAAGTATACTGGACGTTGTGGACGGAAGATGCAGAGATCTGTGAAGACGACAGTATGAACAGCGACGAGAGTGAATATACAAGGAAGATGATGCCGCGAGGCCTCGCCGGGACGCTCGTGCTCGTGCTCGTGCGTGCACACATGTCCCCTGCCACCCATGGGCCGCTGCTGCCACGCGACAAGTGTGGCTGGGACGCCAAACCCAAAATTCCGGTCCAGCAATTTACGTGAGGCACCCCACGTCATCAAAATCGATCTCAGGACCATGGGCAGATATTGTAGATGTGTTTTGAGATGAGTCGCTCCGTAGAAGATAGCAGTGCACACAATGGGTTGTAGATACGCAGTTCGGAGCCTCTCGTGGCCGGCCTCTCGACAGAGGAAACCTTCAAACACCTCCGACGATTCAAATCTCTCTCCCAGCCCCAGTGGGGTTCCATCTTCACTAATTCTGCCACGCATCAAACATACTTTGCTATCTTCTAGTACGTGATTAGCGGTCTCATACTCGGCCTGGAGGCCTTGCTCCCATTTAGGCAACCGCATATTCCCATCTGCTGGGTAACGCCCGTTGCTCCCAGCTGTGGCGTCTCTCTCTTTCGGGTCCACCGCCGCTATCGGTTCGTCTTGAGGTCTCTGCTTTCTTCAGTAGGTCATGATGGTAAACTATCCTAATCGAAAGGAATGATGGTAAACTATCCTAATCGAAAGGATCGATTTGGTGAAAGGCTCCTATCAAGCTACCAACCTTGCAATTCTTGGTCGCGGGACCAGGCTCGGCGAATAGGTAGTTCCATGCTGGAGGCCGCAGTCTCCCGCGTGCCGTACTGTGAGTTGGGAGCTTTCGTGCGTGTCGAAGCACGCTGGCACAACCCTTTGCCCATGTATCGTTACAGGCTCTCCCAGTTCAAATCACAGGTCTCAACAGTAGAAGGGATGGGATGGTATCGGAAGGAAAGAAGGCAAGGCCGCAGATCATGGGGTTGGAATCAACTGAGCTAAGCATGTGTCCTCCATGAAGTCCAGCAATGGAGAAGAAACAGTCACGTCGTGATGCGCAGCGGCGGCATGCATGGGTATTGAGTGTGGATGGACACAACGGCGACATTATGGGAAGTGACACGGCTGACGGTTTCAAATGATTTTCTCTCTCGTAGCTGCATACAAGGTGCAGCGCTCGTGAATACACGGCAAGGACCTCCTCGCTCGTACCAAAGGGTGAAAAGCTCAGCGCTTCACCAGAATCAAACAGTCAAAAAAGAGCTTTGTCCCAGCCTCTCAATTCTTTTCAACCAAAAAACGCCAACCCTTGTCGTTAAACGCCCGTCGCCTGGTGCGCCGATGCTGCTGCATACTGTACACGGATTCTCCCACACGCGCTGCCCGGATTTGCTCGCAACAGTAGACAAAAGGAGAAAGTCTTACCTCATACGAGCCTTCTGGCCCGACTTGCTTCCTCCCATAATCGGTTTCGGGGTCGGCTTGCTGGCCGACTTGCTGTGCGGTGCCGGCAGAACATTAACAATCTCAGCCTCACTATCCTCGGCAGACGATTCCTACTCGCTGTCGGTGTCGGCCTTGGCCTGAGACTTGCGCTTCTCTTTCTTCTCTTTCTTCTCCTTCTTGCTCTTCTTGCGCTCCGCCTTCTCCTCGGCGGTCTCGCCCTCGTGCTTGCGCTTCTTCTTCTTGTCACCATCGGCCGCCTCGATGTTGGTCGGCGGCACAGCGGGAGCGTCGGCCATTTCAGCCTGAGTGGGGAGCTCGGGGCCTTTGCCAAGGTGACCTTCCTTGGAGGGAGCGGCCTCGATGGCACCGCCCTCGCTCTGCGGCTCGTTGCGAAGGTTGTCGGCAGAAGTGGCGGCAAGAGGCTCGTTGAAGTCCTTGTATTCCTTCTTCCAAGAAGCCGGAGTAGCCTCGTTGGCGCGGCCGTACTTGTCAAGCTTGCCGGACTCCTTCATCTGCTTCTTGGTGGTGGCGGTCGGGCCGAGACCCCAGCGGCGCGGGTAGAGGTCACGCTCCATAATACAGCGCTTGACCTTAGCGACAACACCGTGATCGCAAGAAGACATCTCGACGGTGGACATCTGAGCGATACCAATGGCAATAGCCTCGCCCTTGGTGGTGATCAAAACAACCTCCTCGTAGACGTCAATGCCGGCCTCATAGCGGAGCAGACCAGGAAGCATGAGCTTGGCACCGTAGCAGACGGCGTTGACGGCGCTGTCCTTGACTACGACACGCTTGTAGCCAGTGAGGAGCGACTCAAGAGGGGAGATGACGGTGCGGAGAGCGGACTCGTCGAGCTGGTTATCCATGATCCACTGAGCGTCGAGAACGTCGTGGAGAGTGGCCATGCCGTTCTTCTCGTCCATGGCACCGGAGCGAACACGGCGAAGCTCCTGCATGTGACCGCCAACGCCAAGGAGGAGGCCGAGGTGGACGCAGAGGGTACGGATGTAGGTACCAGCCTCGCAAGAGACGTGGAAGACAGCGAGCTGACGGTCGTTGTCGAACTCGAGGAGCTTGTTAGAGTAGACCGAACGGATACGGAGCTGCCTCTTGACGGCAGAAATAAGCGGCGGGCGCTGGAAGAGAGCACCGTTCAGGGTCTCGAGGGCACGCGCCAGCTGAGCCTCGCCACCTGGGAGCTTGCCGTGGAGACGGAGAACAGCGACATATTCCTTTCCTGCGCCCTGCTGGCTCTTCACGAGGCGGGTAGCGCGGTCGATGCAAACGATCAGGCAACCAGTGACCTTGGGATCGAGAGTACCAGAGTGACCCGTGCGCTCAACACGGAGCATGCGCTTGAGCCATGCGACGACTTCGTGGGAGGACGGGTTGGAGGGTTTGTCGAGGTTGATGACACCAGAGGAGATGTAGTTCTTGAGGTCGCGGCGAAGAGGGTTGCTGCCAGCAGGAATCGGAGTGAAGTGGCCCGTACGGACATTGACTGCGGTCGCTTGTAAGCTCTATTCTCAATGGTAATGTAGGTCAAGGAAGACTGTTGCGCGAGCCTTGCGACAGTGCAGTCTTCCCTATAACCAATCAATGTAGGGACATACGTTGATCCCAGTTCTTCAAAAGAAGAGGCCATTCGGCGTAGTTGATGTTGGATGCAGCAGCAACAGCCTCCGGCTTGATGACGAACTCGTCGTCTGCCTTTTTGACAAGCGCCATTGTCGAAATATTTGCGCAGAGTGTTGGACTGGATGCAGGTGAGCTTCGCGTCTTGAGGCGCACTGGAAATTTCCTCGAGGTAGAAGAAGGAATTCGACGGCGGCGCCCCGAGCTTCTGCGGGCCGACCCTTGCCGCCGACAGAATTCCCGCGCGAAGTGGCTGGCTCGCTGGCATCGCGAGCGTCGATGAAGCAGGGCGAAGGGAGCCCTTGGAGGTTAGATCTCTGGCATAGTGTATTATTATTTGGCCCAGGAAACCACAACATTGAAAGCGTGTCAGAACAGCAAAGGATCAACGCAAAAATTACATGCTGCCGCTTGTACAATTGGGCCCTCAGTGCCGTGTCTAAGCTTACTATGGACATGAGCTACCTTATACACTGCAGATGGTGCCTCTGACCAATAGAACGATGTCTAATTCGCCATCGCTGAAGCGATAGACGTTCCTATATCAAGAAGCACAAGTGCTCTCCATGCCCGTGCTCTCCCTATCCTAATCCGAAAAGTATCCAAATGAACGACAGCCTGGGTATCAGTTTGCGCGGGCCCCTTGGCTGCTCCTTGAGCGCCTGCCCACCGGTTGACGCCATACTCCGATTGATGACCAGAAAAAAAAAGAGCTCTGTCCGAGCTAGTAGATGTGCAGCCACCAGACCGGAGCTTCAATCTGTCACAGAGAGCGAACACAGTGTCAACCACTTTCCGGACTTGAAAGCAGATCCCGCTGCTGTAGATCTACTCCTGTGGTCACTTCGCCTCGTCCACGCTCTGCTCACTGTTGCCTGAGACGCTGCGGGCGAATAGGGAGCGGCGGGTCGAATCGCCACCATTTCTGTCACGTATCAGCATCGATGTGTACGCGAGAGTGCAACCTTCTTTAGGGTTTCTGATCGCCTCATACGGTAAAGGCGGAAGGAACTCACTGCTTGTTGATCTGCCTCTGCTTGAACGACGAGAGCTTCTGGCTGGCGGGGCTCATGATGGCGTCGGAAGGGCTGACGAAATGTGGGTTGCTGTAGCACAATTAGCATCGATGCATGCTAAGATTAATCATCTGCGTCCGGTGAAGCTGTGTCGCATAGAATTCCCATCTATAGGAGCAGTGTATATCTCGCGAGCACGCTTCGTCGTCCGGCGCATCAAACGTACTTCTTGTCCGCTGCGCCCTTCTTCTCGAGCACCTGCTTGTGCTGCTGCGCATCTTGCATCTGATTTTCTTGTCCAACGGCAGCCGCGACAGTCTCCGAAGATTGGAAAGGGTTCGACATCGTCGGTGCGTTCGGGTCGCGTGTGAAGAGTGCTGGCATTGGCTCTCGATTGGGCGGTGTCGAAGGTTGCTTTGCGTGCGTTTATGCTGTGTTGCTGGGTTTTGTTTTTATTTTCTGCGGTGTGCGCTGTGCAGTATTTTCGCAATGTAGTGAGCGCTTCGAGATGGTTGCGCGTGGATCTTATGTGCCTGGAGGGATCTGCAGATGGCTCGTCCTCGGATGTTTCTTCAAAGAGGTGTGTTTGGGGCTGGTTGACGGGGCAACATTGCGCCTATGACTTCGCGGCGGGGAGGAAGCAGGCAAACGATCGATCCATGATGGCATCATATGACCGGGTCTTCGTTGGACCATGGCATCTAGTGAAACAGAAATGACGATTGACAATTTTCCGAGCTACTGCGGTTCCATTGGCGAAAGAGTAAGGTGTTCTCTGGGCGATCTATATTGGTTGCGCTGACGCTGTTTGTGTACTTTGGTAGCCGCCTGTATGGGCGATTGTAGTAGAACGTGTTTGGAAAGTTGCTGCGATTGGTGACTACAATCATGAATCCATTGTCCAGGAAGAAATCATGATTTCTCATGCTACTGTTTATAATCTTTGCGAGGTTGTAGAGTCGTGCGTCCAAACGTCGATCTAAGACCGATGAGCTGCATTACATCCCAAATTTCTCCATCGCGAAAGTCACGACACCATGAGCAGATAAGTAGAGTACTTACACCAGGGCCCGATAAAGACCATAAAATTCGGCTGAAGTATTTGGCTGACTCGAGTCTCCCATCAACGACTACAAGTCTCCAGATTATGTCGACAGGAAGGCATCAGACTCCCAAAAATGCAACCCCAACCCTAACCCTGAATACACCGAGCTCGCTTGATGCAGCCCTCGAGCGCGCACTTTGTCAATGCATCACGAGAGCAGAAACAGCCAGACGGTCTAGTGATGCCATCGGTACTCCTATAGCTATGTCCGAGAGCAATCGACGATCCTCTACTGTCCAGAGAGTCATGACAAGTGAAAGTGGGAGTGGACGAAAGATTAGCAACAAAATTACGAAGTGCATTTGCAGGTTGCTCAAATCTAATCAAGACACGTGCGAAAGCACATTACAGTAAGACCAAAACAAACGGCAGGGCTGTTGGTATCCAGGATTAAGCAGCAGAAGCGTAACAGAGCATCGACAGAAAAGCCACCCCAAAAGAAAGGAAGCCAAGTATATCGAAATGCGCCGTAAGGCCAGACGGGAGCCCCAGACTCGTAGACCATGATTTTGCGAGGCCCACGAGATGATCACTGTCGCCCGCTCCTCGCATCCCAGAAAAATGAAAAGCTGCCGTGGCAGCTGGAGAAATGGGTCGGCTCTCTACACACACGCCTGTGTGCACCGCCCCGATTATGCCCTGTACCCGCACCGGTGCCGAGCATATGGTTTGCTTCTAGGCACGATCCCATTGATCAAAATCCCAGTTCTCGACGCCGTAAACTCTTCATCGTTTTCCTCGTTGTTTCTTTTGATCGTCGTTACATTGCGTTCACACGCATTCCACCCGCGAGAGCCATGGAGTCGCCGCTCATGTGCTGGCCGTTGACACTGAATTTGGCCATAGTCAACTCGTCATCCATTAAACCCATACCGATACCTGAATCGTCAAGATCCGTCTCTTGCTGTAGTTGTGATGATGGCTGTGACATCGGCTGCGGCATGAAAAAAGCCTGACCATCCTGTGGGGGAGGCTGGGGGTTCAGCACCGGCATTGCCGAGTGAGGACGGCTTGGTGCTTCGAACGAAGCGTTGCGCTGAAGGTGAGCAGGAAACATCGGGTTCCCGGCCTGGAGTTGGTTGCTAGATTCCGGCGCAATACTGCCCATGCGGCTTGCACTGCGGCTTCCACTCATGCTGTTGCGGCTGAGTGTGGCATCCATAGTAGGCGATTGCTGCATGCTGTGCCTGGCGACTGAGTCGTTCGCTGCCTCTGGCTCAAGAAAGCCGCCCATCTCGGCTAACCAGAGGGACATTTCGTCAACGAAGATCTTCAGTACCCACCAGTGCCCATAACTTTGTCCGTTCATAATGGTGATATCTCTCAGGGCCGCGGTACCAACACCAGAGATGCAGTGCAGAAGCAGTCTGGCTTCAGCGTTCGGGAAGCGAGAGGGCAAAGAGGAGATGAAGGATGACCACCGATCAAGGATCGTCTCAGTCGAAACGTTAGACGGACCGGAGTTTGGTCGTGTCATCTGACCCTGCAGGTAGGAGGCGAAAGAGCCATTCTCTTCGAAGTTGTATGCCTGGAAGCCATAAGGATCATCCTGATAAGCGGGTGCTTGCAGAGGCTCCAGCAGGCTGCGCATCTCAGTAGTGAGGATCTTGTATGCCTCTTCGTAACCACAGTCTGGGAGCTCAGCTTCCATGACGCGTTTTGGGTTGACCTTAGTCAACCATTCAAACCACATTTGCTCTCTGTTCTGGTCAATGGTCAAGAGATTTGCAGCAGCATGCGCGGACTGATTGACCCTGATGAGACGGTGAAGCAGCGAAGCGAAAATGGCGGCTGGCTTCAGTTTAGCCTCGAGCACATGCGCTGGCTGTGAGCTGAATGTCTTCGCGATGTGACCATGAAGGTTGGCTGAGATGTTGGAAAGAATGTTGATTACGACCACAGGCGCAGCTTGCAGTGTCAGTCGGCTCACGAAGCGTACCATGGTTCGATACATGACCAGATCGCATTGTTGTATCCAAGGGGCGATGTTTGCGTGCGTGAAGAGCTTTTGTACCGGCACGGTCAAAGTACCATGGAATGAGGTGTAAAGACGGAAGAACTGCTTCTCCTTGCAGAACCGAATGCTGTCGATAAGTGACGTGCAATGCGTGCGATAAAGTGCTGACAAAGCCTCCGCGGTGTCCACGTCGGTGCGGGGAGGTAGGTATGGGTGAATCGACGGTAAGCTGACTGGTTCATTCTCCGTGAAAGGAGGAAGATTGCTCGACGGAAAGCGTAGCGTGTGGTTGTACGACAACGATTCAACAGTGCCCTGCTGCATGCCTCGTGTATCTGGCCAGGCGAATGCACGACCTTGCGAGGGAGGTCCTCGGGGTGTTGGCGGCATGGTAGGTTGTGTGTCGAAGCTGGAATCACCGGTAGGGAAAGCGGCCGTGTCGGCGGGGAGACGAGGCATGGTGTTGAAGTCAATCTGCTGAGTACTTGCAGATTCGCTTCTTCGAAGGCGGCTCTCGACAGCTGGGATACTGCTGCCATTCCACGCTGCAGATGTCTGCGCTGTAGGCTCTTCTTCGAGGGCGAGATCGACGTAGTGATACTTGCTCTCTCCGCGCACGCCTAGGCGGCGCGTCTGAATGCCCGGGAAGATGACGCGGACGAGCTTGCCAAACGACGCTGGGTTGAGCGGAACGACACGCTCAGTACCGCAGCGTGTAGCGTACTGTGAATATACTCGATTGCGTGGCACAGAGGTCTTCGCAGGTTTGCACACTGCCCGAAGCCTTGGCAAAGTCAGCACGTAAACAAACAAACGATCGACCCCACCAAATGTTTCCGGAAAACTTACCAGAGCATAGCAAAGAGTTGCTTCGTCTTCTCTGCCATAGGAGTTCGCTCTTTTTGAATCACCTCTTGCGCTACCTCGGGAAGCGGCCTTCCCTCGTTGCGAGACAGCATCTCCCGCAGCTCCTTGTCGTTGGTCGCAGTGACTGCCGACCCCTTCCGCCTTTTCTCGTCCGGGGCTTCTAGAGAAGACTGCATTGGCATGGAGCCTACGCGCACGTGGTTGGGGAACTGCATGTCTTGCATAAAGGGAGAGTCCTGGGGGCCGTATCCTCCAGGCATCGGGAAGGAGACGCTGTGCGCGTGTTGATGACCCATATGTTGAGGCTGCGGCACGAACTGCGGCGCCACGTTGGGATCCATGCTGGCATATTGTAAGAGAGCGGCTTCGGGGCCTTGCATGTAGATATTTTGTGCAGGTTGCGCATCTTGTTGCGCCTCGCGAGTTGACACCGCACTTGTCGTAGAGGCTCGCGAGTCGGGGCGCTGAGGTCCTGAAAGTGAAGTGTGTGATCGATGCCGTGCAGCCATATTCATGGTGATCGAGGTTAACGAAAGGATGTCGGGTGCTTCGGCGAGCTGGGCGGACTGTGTACGTCTCATGTCAACATTGCCATTCTCCTTACACAGCGTCGTTGCTGGGATACCCGGTCTGCGAGGAGGATTCCCGTACCTATCCAAGACAGTGATGCTACAGGTTAGTATGCTCCAGGAAGTCGCCGGCCAGACGTGAAGGCCTTCAGCCAGTATCGGGTGCGCAGTATGCGTGTTGACGACAAGGTGACGGTCGAGGCCAGAAGGGCTATTTGATAGCACGCTTGTTTTCTAAACAGACAACATGGTCGTGCGCAAGAGGTCTCACACGGATTGCGCTCGCATTGACGGCACGGGCGCGACTAGTCTCACCCAGCGTAATTGGGATGGAGTTGTTCACGGTTTGTTTTGGAAACAGAAGCCCGGAGCAACGGCGCGGGAAGGCGGGCGGGCGCGGTCCGCCTCCCATCACGTGATTTGATGTCATGCTGGGAGCATACATCTCATTTCCCCCGCCGAAGCATGGACGTGGTCGGGAGGAGGGCAGCCCGGTGAGGATACTGCAGGCGACGTGTGTAGTAGTCGAGTAGAGCTGTCTATGTATGTTTCCGCAGAAAGTTGAGGGTACGGTGCGTCGAGATCGCCTTATCTCGTCTTCATCCTTGCAGCCACACCAGCTACGCAACCCGGGCCAGGCCTGCTTGCTTCTCCAAGCTGAGCTGCTTGCCAAGCCTCTGAACAACCCACCACGTCACGCACGGCCGCTTGCTCCTCTCTCTAATCGCAATTACCGTACCTCCCCTCTAACATTCGGCACCTCACTTCGGCGGAACAGTTCCACTTCTTCAAGACCCATACCTAATCCAACACCAAACCCTCGATCGCAAATATGAGCGCCCAAGGCGGTTCCATCCAGGACAAGGGTAGGCCCCCCGCTATCAGCAGCAGCTGCCCCAACGCTCTGCTGTCATGGCCATACTGACCAGCCCATGCAGCACAGTTCCACCTGTCCCAGCTCGACAAGGAGCTTTCCAAGTACCCGCAGCTGCAGCAGTTCGAGCAGCAGACCAACGTTCCCAAGGTCTACGTCGTTCTCGGTCTCGGCACCCTCTACTTCTTCCTCGTCTTCTTCAACATTGCCGGAGAGTTCCTCGTCAACACCGCTGGTTTCATTATTCCGGCCTACTACTCTCTCCAGGCTCTCTTCACCTCCAAGTCGAGCGATGATACCCAGTGGCTGACCGTAAGTGGATTTTTCGACTCCATGAACCGAGTCGCGGATTTGCGGTGAGCAGCGGGTCACTGACTTGGCGCAAACAGTACTGGGTCACCTACGCCTTCCTCACTGTGGTTGAGTCTGCGATCAACGCCGTCTACTGGTTCCCCTTCTACTACGTCTTCAAGTTTGTGCTTGTCCTCTGGATGGCACTTCCCCAGACTGGGTAACTATCACCATATTCTCAGAATCAGCGCCAGGCTAGCACTGACAGTCTCGACAGTGGTGCCCAGATCATCTTCCGCTCTCTTCTCCAGCCGCTTTTCGCGCGCTTCTTCGATAACAGTGGGGCCTCCACCTCCAGCAAACTCCGTAGCCAGGCTGACGCGGCTACAGGCAAGAGCCAGTAAATGCTGCATGACAACCGAACAGCATGAACGCGCCATGGCGTAGCAACAACGAGACAACGAACATACTGCGCGATGGACGAGCAACGAGTGATTACGATCAACATGGACACTTCGCGTCCCAAGATGACTACGGGGACGACAATTGTGAATTACCTCTGCAGCTGGCAGACATGACGGAGAAATGGTGTGTTTGGCTGCGACGGATAAGCTTTGCTTTACTGTCTACATGATTTGGTTTCTTGAGACGAGGGATTAAGTGCAAGATGCTGGTAGCAGCAATCTATGTTACGGGATAGAGTTTGCGAGAATGGTATACGAATTGTTCCATTCTGCCCGATCATGATCCCCGGTGAAGCTAAGTCGGGTTTGCGGCACTCACACACAACGCATCCTGATCACGTTAGCAGTGCATGGATATCTTCCGCATAAAGACTTACGTTGTGCGATTCCATCCTCTGAGCGAATCGACCATTATCTCTCGGAAGTCTCCGGTCATGGCTCGTCTCTTTCTGCAGAGTACCAGCAAAGCAAGGTGATCTCATGTGCGGCGTATCCGGTGAATTCAGGAATACCACGACATGCTTCAATTGCTCATCAATCAATCTCCTTCTCCGACTCCAAACTCCTCCATCACAGCCACAACTCGACAGTCGCGCTTGTCAGCAATCAAGCCCATCAATCCCTGGCCGATATCTTTGACTTCGTTATACTTGTGAAGCAGTGCGATGTGATTTTTGATCAGTTGATTCGAGCTTTTGAGGGCCGAGCTCAGGACCTCGTCATCAGCCACTGGCTCCCCTGCAGTATTCGAAACGGGCAGAGGATGGCCTGAGGGCAATTTAGATTGAGCGGCGAGCTGGAGGCGTTGGGTTTTGAGCTCTGAAAGCGTTTGCTCTAAGGTCGCTCTTCGTGCTTCTAAGGCTGCGAGGCGGGGGTTGGCGGGCTTATCATCTGATTCGTTTGATTGATTGTTTGGCGTTGGTTTCGGTGCCTCGACACCGTCAGAGGAAGGTGGCGCCGCCGCCGGATCTGATAGCATGGGCGAGGCTTGCGATTGAGAAGACATATCGATGTGCAGTCAGTGAATCGGCGTCTGATCAATTTAGCCTTGTCTCTTCCGGCAGTGTTTTCTGGGCTTCGTGTTTCACATGCAGCATGTACAAGGTAGTGTCTGCCGATCGATCGCGTCGCGTTCAAAGCGACGAGGGAAGCGTCGTCAGCCAATCGCCGCTGACCGGATTGACCGGCAGCCTCAGGGTCTTGCCTAGAGTACCTACTCGCAATACTCAAGTCTGACCCGTTCGCCTCCCTACCTACTCAACAGCAGAAGTGGCAAGCATGGTCATGGCTACATTCAGAAGCAGACCGGCACTTGTCTCGCTCGCGCTGGTCTCGTTACTCGCGCCATGCGTCCTTTCCCATGGCGGCCACGAGGCGATTCCTGAAGGCGAGGCCATCTCCGAAGATCCCATGGACAGCACCTTGTGGGCTCACATCCTCCTGCAATCGCTGGCATGGGGCATCATCTTCCCCACTGGCATGGTCCTTGGTCTAGTGAGATCACGATGGCACGTTCCGACACAGATACTGGGCACCGCAATCGCCGTTCTTGGATACTTTCTGGGACATCTTCACAAGGGCAGACAATTCGCTTACAGCGCACATGCTGGTTTCGCAAACTGGTTGATGCTCTTACTCATCGTCCAGATAGTGCTTGGCGTCTACTTGAGGTCGCATTTGGAGAAAGGGTTCCTTGGAAAGATCAGACCATACCAGGTGAAGGCGCATGCGATCCTAGGAGGCGTCATCCCGGTGGCGGCTTGGGTACAGATGCTCTTTGGCGGCATTGCAAGCCAAGGATTTTGTCGTGGAGACCATGTTGGACAGTGTGCGGCCCATTTCATCATGGGATCTGCCTTTGTCGCGTACGGTATCGTTCTTACGATCCTACTCCTCAACGGACAGCAACTGCTGAAGAGAAGCGGAAGGAGTCAAGAGTTTTGGGACAGCCTGGTCATCAGCGTTTGGGGCTGCGTAAACACCTTCACTGAGCACAGATGGGGTGGGCCATGGGTCGCAAACGACCTTCAGCATACTAGCATGGGCATCATCTGGTGGGCGGCCGGCTTGGTCGGTATTTGGCTGTCTCGCGACCGTCAGGGCCGACCACGGCGTAACCTCATCCCTGGCATTGTAATTATGCTCACTGGTTGGGGCATGAGTGGACACCCTCAGAGCCTCGAACTCAGCACACATGTTCACGCGGTCTTCGGATATGCCCTCATGGGCGCCGGTCTGACCAGGATTATTGAAATCAGCTTCGTCTTGAAGGATAAGACAACGCTCTCCGTTACTCCAGACGGCCAAAATGACGACGAGATCAACAGCTTCCAGTACCTGCCACCTTTCTTGCTCTACGCCAGTGGCTTCCTTTTCATGGGAGCGACCGAGGAGCAGATGCAGCTACTAAGTGACCACCACGTCACGCACGTTTCTTACATTCTGATCCTTTTCAGTGTTAGCTTCCTGCTGTTCCTCTGTAAGTACCTTCCATGACGCCCACATTCAAGCGATAGTCACTAACAGAAACAGTCGTTCTGATGCTCATCCATCTTTACTCCGCACACGTCCAGCCGGCAGTGCCTCCCAAGAGAGACGAAGAGCGATCCAACACGAACGGCCACGCAGTCATGCCAAACACGATGGACCGACAAGCTGCCGACGCGCAAGAATTTGAGCTTGAGGGCTTGATGAGTGACGACGACGACGCAGAGACTGCTGCCAAGCAGGGTAACGGGAGGTTAAGGTGATGGCACCTCATGTCTATGTCCTGTTTTCGGCATTTTTTGATAGATTGTTCTGTGTGCGATCAAACTATAGCAAACAAGTGATACCCTGTCTTTGTTTCGACAATCACTGTTCTGTCCCGATTTACGTCTCACAGCTCTCACTCGGGCTGTTGTTCGACCGATGAGCGACTGGTAGCGACTGGTTGGAGCAGCCTTGTTTGAAGCATCTTCTTTCCCAACTTTACTCATTCACAAAAGCCTCGCAGTGTTCTTGCATAGCGCTTCTCTAGTTTGTTTGTACTTGCACTGGAGCCTTCAAAAGTAGTCGCGCTAAGATCAGGGCTCAACACGTCATGGAAGCTTCGTTGGCCTGGCGTGGGCTTCAAGTTGCATTTTGTCGAACACCGACGATGAAGTGACCTCACACTCGCAAGAATTTGATATGTTGGCATTGGGACAACACTCATTCAGTTCTTACTTTTAAATTTTGATTCCCCGTGTTTGATCGAGTTCTCAGGACCGCACGTTGATTTGACGCTCGCGAGGCCCAGCCACTTTATCAACAATCAATCGAGCGGAGAAGCGACGATGGCAATGTCAAATGACACTACAAATGGCACTGATGGTTCCAATGGCACCGAGGGCAAGAAATATGCCTACACCACTCTCATAACCAGAGGTAGCTACCTCGCCGGCGTCATCATCCTCGCGCACACACTGCGCAAACACGGCTCCCGCCACCCTCTGATCGTATTCTACACGTCGGGCGTGTCAGATTCCGCCGTCCGGGCTCTCGAGTTGGAACAGAAAAATCTCAACCTCATCCTTCAAAAAGTCGACCTCCTACTCCCGCCCGCACACATCAAAACCTGGCTGATCGCAGAGCGCTTCACCGATACCTGGACCAAACTCCGCGTCTTCGAGGTCTTCGGCTACGATGCCGTATGTTACTTAGACGCCGACATGGCGATCTTCAACCGCAACATGGACTGCATCTTCGAGCATGAGGCCGGTCTGCCGAGCGACTGGATCGCGGCCAACCACGCTTGCGTCTGCAACAAGGAACGCGATCCCTGGGCGCCGGACGATTGGCGCGAGGAGAACTGCGGCTTTACACCTCTGGAGCATCCGCAGGCGTTGACTGAGCCAACGCAGGTCACGCCGGAGTCTAGGCCGACTTACCACCTGCTGAACTCGGGCATGTTCCTCTACCACCCGTCGAAGGAACTTTGGGCACAGATGCTCGAGTTCTTCAGTACGACGGACAAGCTGTCGACATTCAAGTTTCCCGACCAGGACTTTCTGGCAGAGTTCTTTCGGAACAGGTGGCAGAGCTTAGGCTGGCAGTTCAACGCGCTGAAGACGATGCGCTACTGGCATCCGAAGATGTGGAGGGATGACGAGGTTATCTGCTTGCACTACATCGTCGACAAGCCGTGGGCCGGGCGAGTGCGGGAGGATGGCACGGCGGGCTACAAGGGCAACGACGGAGAGACTCATCGGTGGTGGTGGAACGAGTGGGAGGGGTATGTAAGGGAGAGGAAGGCGAAGGGTGAAGATGAGGTTTTGGGTCTACTGAAGAAGTACGTTGCGAGTGCGAAGGGCGATGATGGAGAGCAAGATCCCGACATGCTCGCTATCGGCACTGGTGCGCAGAAGTTTGCGAACAACGAAAAGCCTGAAGACGAGGCATAAGAAGTACTATGCTCAAAGATATCAAGCTTGGTCTGGCACATGCCATGCTTAGGTAAGCATGGTTCCTAGAGGGGGCCTTCGGGACTGCCAAACACTCAGCAACAGAATGGCGAGGTATTGTGATGGAAATTCTGCTTGCATAGAAAAGACCATGTTCATAACTAGGACGATGACGACGATGAATGGAAATGCACTTTCACGTCCATTTGCCTTTTTCGGCTGCGGTGTCAACTGCGGCGATGACAAAGCCTTTGTTCATGAGTGTGACTCCTCCTATGTGAGACGCCTGTAATAAAGACTCCTGTTTCGTATCCATGTCCACGAATCCAGGCCGCTCATCGTCCCCCGCTCGCTCAGTAGTCTAATCTCAATCAATCAAACCGACCGTTGTGGAAAGATGGGCAAGAAATCCGGCAAAGGTGGTCCGCAGGCTGACCCCAGCGTGAAGCGGCAGTCCGCCGAGATCGACGCCGCGATCTGCAAGTCTCCTGCAGGTCCCTTGATTTCCAAAAAGAAGCGCCGTGCAAACAAGAACAAATTGGCGCTCGCTGCGTCTGAGGTGGAAGACACGGTGCAGCAACCCGAGCAGGAGGTTCTCTACGTGAGTCGCGGTCTTCCGACTCCCTCACCCACTCCAATGTCAGTCGGCCGCGCCATTCCCTTGCTCGTGTGCAGCGTCGGGAATCCTGGCACTCACTACGCGAACACGCTGCATAGTGCTGGACATATCGTGCTCAAGAAGCTGTCGGACCGCCTTGGATACCAACAATGGGAAAAGAGCCGCCCTCACGGTAACGGGCTTATCAGCCGACAGCGTGAGTTAAGCGGCAGCGACTGGACACTATGGCAGAGCACCTCTCTCATGAACATATCCGGGAAAGGCGTGAAAGCCGCGCACAATGTGTGGTCGCAAGACAAGCCAGACGGCGAGGGCAAACTTGTCGTAGTTCATGACGAACTGGAAAAGCCGTTCGGCTTTGTCAATCTGAACATCAGACAGGGCGCGAGCGCAAAGGGACACAACGGGTTAAAGAGCATCCTGTCTACAATCGACAACGTGCCTTTTGTGCGAATTGGTATTGGCATTGGCAGGCCTGTCAGCCGGGAGAGCAAGGATGTCGCCGACTATGTAATGCGCAAAACGACACCGGCGCAGAAGGACGCCCTTGACGCGTGCGTGGAGGAAGTCATCATGAAATTGAAAGAGCTCGAGCAAGGGTGAGCCCCTCATGAGCAAAGCGAAATAATTTTACGCTGCATTGGTCGGACTCAAGATTGCTCTTCAGCGGGAGAGGGGGAGAAAAGCTTATTAATAGAGACAACCGGACTCTGGCTGGCCCTGGCGAGGAAAGCCCGTTGCTCTAAGCCCAGAGGGCGTTCTGGACACCCCGGTTAAGCCTTCTGACCAAAGACCTCTTTTCCTAGGCACGGGACTGAGAAAGCGTATCCGCAATCTCGCTGGCTCTAGAGGACAGTCCACCAGTGACTCGCACTACCCTAGACCTGTCAGCAAAGCATCTCATCGGGGCGTAAATGCCCTGTAGAGTTTCCTGAAGATCTGAATGATCGAACCCAGCCCAGGCTTGCTGCACGTGTACTGCGGCGGTCTCATGTTGAGTGACCTTCCGAAGATATCCACCAGAGCTCTGAGTAGCTCTCACTCCAAACGCTGTCTCTTTCTCTCCCTAGGTTCTGCTTCTCACACGTCAATGCGATGGAGAATCGGCTGCTGCACATGCAGGTTCTGTATCACTCCTCTTCGTTGACATTGGTGGCTGCCAGCCCCATTACCCCTTTCTGCTCTCAACCTTTGGTCGCAACCGTCGAACGGCCTCACCCACAGACGAGTTATTCCATCGATATCCGACCGATATACAGAATTCAATGTAGTGATCCATTTTCATCTCAGGTAATATTCCAACCGCCGTTCTCCCTCGACGTGTGTCCGCGACCTTTTTCCAACCCTGGACTTTTTCTTCACATTCACGCCTACACCGTCAGTATGGTGCGCACAGTACACGTTGGCCTTTTGGGCCTTCTGGCTCTCCTGAAATGCACCTCTGCCATCAAGATCGATCCTCCGGAGCCGGAACGCAAGTATCCTGAGAGCTGCGTGGCAGATGACAAAGTGTATCGGACCGGACATACCTTCCGCATACGCGATGCCAACTACCTCGTTATGTGCGACAGGGGTAACACAGGTTCTGAAATCGCCACTCACAAGATCTCTCGAGGTGGCTTTGCGGCTTGCGTCGACCACTGCGAGCGTAGAGAGGACTGCGACGGCTTCCTGTTCGATGGCGACAGGCAAGCCGGCATTTGCTACTTGAAGGGCAATATTGGGTCCTACACTAAGACCGAGGGTTTCGTTACTTGCTCCAAGGACCCCGATGGCAACGGAGAAAAGCCCTTGCCTCTTGATGGCTCTCCTGCCGGTACTGCAGAGGGCCCTGTCACCAGGAAAACCTCGTCCACCTCCGGTCCAGCTCGCGCTCCTTCGTCTAATCCAGTACCTCTTCGGTCCTCGCTGACGTCTTCGTCTGGTCCTGCCCCTCCTGGCCGTTCCACCACCTCGACGACTTCGCCATCCAAGCTTCCTCCTTGGTCCCCTATGCCTCCTTCTTCCTCATCAACCCCCGCTCCTCCTCGGTCGTCTCCCCACTCAAGCACATCAACTCCGTCATCTAAACTTCCTCCTTGGTCTCCTTTGCACTCTCCCTCATCGACCTTCACAACCTCCACGTATGCCACCCCTATTACAACATCAACTATCTCATCTGATCCTGCCCCTCCTACCGCTCCTACCTCCAAAACATCGGACTTGCAGACCTTTGAGTCGACACCTACACCAGGTCCTGTCAGCCAATGTCAGCAAGCCGTCAATGCATACGGAGAGATCTATCGTGGTGGCAATGGCTCTGCGTATCAGTTCACTTGTGGAATTGATCATTACGGTGGCGATCTTCCCCACGTTGGATCTGACACTTTCCTTGGATGCGTGGACGCCTGCGACCAGAACCCAGACTGTATCGGTTATGCTTACACTGCTGGAAACTGCTGGCTCAAGAGATATCTGAGGCCTAGTCAGCTCAATCCTAATGTGGATTTCGCTCTGAACTTGGAGAGACTTAAGAACGTTAAGCCAGAGCCTCCTACTACCTCAATGTCGGTCCCTACGACCACACCGACTCCAGCAACCGGATCCTGTCCCATTCTTGCCGCCGGAAACACGACTTCTGCCATAGTCAACACCAATGGCATGCGCTACAACATAGAGTGTGGCACTGACCGCAACGGTGGAGATCTCGTCAGAGCTGATGGAAGGAATTTCTTGGAATGCAGCGTAATCTGCGACGCGACCGACAAATGCATCGGCTTCGCATGGGTGGGCGGCAACGGACCTGGAAACTGCTATCTCAAATCCACAGTCACCAACAGCGGGTCTGACCCCAATGTGGACTATGCTTACAAGGACGCCCCGACCAAGCTCCCTCCAACCAGTGTTTCTTCGTTGTCGGCTACCGATCGCTTATCTACAAGCCTCTCGATGCCGGTACTTACAAGCAGCAAAGCTCCCGAGCCAACCTATCCGCCTCGTCCCACCTCAACCGAGTCAAAGGTTCCCATGCCAAATCCGAGCACGGTCTCGCCACCCAAGGTCAGCACAAGCTCTATTCGCACGGAAACCGACTACGTCAGCAAGACCTACACTCAAACACAATGGGTGGGCAGCACTGCAAACGGCGGATCAAAGACAATATCAAAGCCAACGACGCCGGTTGCCACCAGCACTGCCCGCTCCGAGCC